>NC_073384.1:69573439-69823528 GCF_028641065.1 Leucoraja erinaceus | reverse complement strand
TGCGGATCTGGCGACATACCCGGGTATGAGGACTTTTGCGGATCTGGCGACATACCCGGGTATGAGGACTTTTGCGGATCTGGCGACATACCCGGGTATGAGGACTTTTGCGGATCTGGCGACATACCCGGGTATGAGGACTTTTGCGGATCTGGCGACATACCCGGGTATGAGGACTTTTGCGGATCTGGCGACATACCCGGGTATGAGGACTTTTGCGGATCTGGCGACATACCCGGGTATGAGGACTTTTGCGGATCTGGCGACATACCCGGGTATGAGGACTTTTGCGGATCTGGCGACATACCCGGGTATGAGGACTTTTGCGGATCTGGCGACATACCCGGGTATGAGGACTTTTTTGCTTTTGCGGATCTGGCGACATACCCGGGTATGAGGACTTTTGCGGATCTGGCGACATACCCGGGTATGAGGACTTTTGCGGATCTGGCGACATACCCGGGTATGAGGACTTTTGCGGATCTGGCGACATACCCGGGTATGAGGACTTTTGCGGATCTGGCGACATACCCGGGTATGAGGACTTTTGCCGATCTGGCGACATCTGGCGACATACCCGGGTATGAGGACTTTTGCGGATCTGGCGACATACCCGGGTATGAGGACTTTTGCGGATCTTTTGCGGATCTGGCGACATACCCGGGTATGAGGACTTTTGCGGATCTGGCGACATACCCGGGTATGAGGACTTTTGCGGATCTGGCGACATACCCGGGTATGAGGACTTTTGCGGATCTGGCGACATACCCGGGTATGAGGACTTTTGCGGATCTGGCGACATACCCGGGTATGAGGACTTTTGCGGATCTGGCGACATACCCGGGTATGAGGACTTTTGCGGATCTGGCGACATACCCGGGTATGAGGACTTTTGCGGATCTGGCGACATACCCGGGTATGAGGACTTTTGCGGATCTGGCGACATACCCGGGTATGAGGACTTTTGCGGATCTGGCGACATACCCGGGTATGAGGACTTTTGCGGATCTGGCGACATACCCGGGTATGAGGACTTTTGCGGATCTGGCGACATACCCGGGTATGAGGACTTTTGCGGATCTGGCGACATACCCGGGGATGAGGACTTTTGCGGATCTGGCGCGACATACCCGGGTCTGAGGACTTTTGCGGATCTGGCGACATACCCGGGTATGAGGACTTTTGCGGATCTGGCGACATACCCGGGTATGAGGACTTTTGCGGATCTGGCGACATACCCGGGTATGAGGACTTTTGCGGATCTGGCGACATACCCGGGTATGAGGACTTTTGCGGATCTGGCGACATACCCGGGTATGAGGACTTTTGCGGATCTGGCGACATACCCGGGTATGAGGACTTTTGCCGATCTGGCGACATACCCGGGTATGAGGACTTTTGCGGATCTGGCGACATACCCGGGTATGAGGACTTTTGCGGATCTGGCGACATACCCGGGTATGAGGACTTTTGCGGATCTGGCGACATACCCGGGTATGAGGACTTTTGCGGATCTGGCGACATACCCGGGTATGAGGACTTTTGCGGATCTGGCGACATACCCGGGTATGAGGACTTTTGCGGATCTGGCGACATACCCGGGTATGAGGACTTTTGCGGATCTGGCGACATACCCGGGTATGAGGACTTTTGCGGATCTGGCGACATACCCGGGTATGAGGACTTTTGCGGATCTGGCGACATACCCGGGTATGAGGACTTTTGCGGATCTGGCGACATACCCGGGTATGAGGACTTTTGCGGATCTGGCGACATACCCGGGTATGAGGACTTTTGCGGATCTGGCGACATACCCGGGTATGAGGACTTTTGCGGATCTGGCGACATACCCGGGTATGAGGACTTTTGCGGATCTGGCGACATACCCGGGTATGAGGACTTTTGCGGATCTGGCGACATACCCGGGTATGAGGACTTTTGCGGATCTGGCGACATACCCGGGTATGAGGACTTTTGCGGATCTGGCGACATACCCGGGTATGAGGACTTTTGCGGATCTGGCGACATACCCGGGTATGAGGACTTTTGCGGATCTGGCGACATACCCGGGTATGAGGACTTTTGCGGATCTGGCGACATACCCGGGTATGAGGACTTTTGCGGATCTGGCGACATACCCGGGTATGAGGACTTTTGCGGATCTGGCGACATACCCGGGTATGAGGACTTTTGCGGATCTGGCGACATACCCGGGTATGAGGACTTTTGCGGATCTGGCGACATACCCGGGTATGAGGACTTTTGCGGATCTGGCGACATACCCGGGTATGAGGACTTTTGCGGATCTGGCGACATACCCGGGTATGAGGACTTTGCTGATCTGGCGACATACCCGGGTATGAGGACTTTTGCCGATCTGGCGACATACCCGGGTATGAGGACTTTTGCCGATCTGGCGACATACCCGGGTATGAGGACTTTTGCGGATCTGGCGACATACCCGGGTATGAGGACTTTTGCGGATCTGGCGACATACCCGGGTATGAGGACTTTTGCGGATCTGGCGACATACCCGGGTATGAGGACTTTTGCGGATCTGGCGACATACCCGGGTATGAGGACTTTTGCGGATCTGGCGACATACCCGGGTATGAGGACTTTTGCGGATCTGGCGACATACCCGGGTATGAGGACTTTTGCGGATCTGGCGACATACCCGGGTATGAGGACTTTTGCGGATCTGGCGACATACCCGGGTATGAGGACTTTTGCGGATCTGGCGACATACCCGGGTATGAGGACTTTTGCGGATCTGGCGACATACCCGGGTATGAGGACTTTTGCGGATCTGGCGACATACCCGGGTTATGAGACTTTTTTTGCGACATACGGATCTGGCGACATACCCGGGTATGAGGACTTTTGCGGATCTGGCGACATACCCGGGTATGAGGACTTTTGCGGATCTGGCGACATACCCGGGTATGAGGACTTTTGCGGATCTGGCGACATACCCGGGTATGAGGACTTTTGCGGATCTGGCGACATACCCGGGTATGAGGACTTTTGCGGATCTGGCGACATACCCGGGTATGAGGACTTTTGCGGATCTGGCGACATACCCGGGTATGAGGACTTTTGCGGATCTGGCGACATACCCGGGTATGAGGACTTTTGCGGATCTGGCGACATACCCGGGTATGAGGACTTTTGCGGATCTGGCGACATACCCGGGTATGAGGACTTTTGCGGATCTGGCGACATACCCGGGTATGAGGACTTTTGCGGATCTGGCGACATACCCGGGTATGAGGACTTTTGCGGATCTGGCGACATACCCGGGTATGAGGACTTTTGCGGATCTGGCGACATACCCGGGTATGAGGACTTTTGCGGATCTGGCGACATACCCGGGTATGAGGACTTTTGCGGATCTGGCGACATACCCGGGTATGAGGACTTTTGCGGATCTGGCGACATACCCGGGTATGAGGACTTTTGCGGATCTGGCGACATACCCGGGTATTGAGGACTTTTGCGGATCTGGCGACATACCCGGGTATGAGGACTTTTGCGGATCTGGCGACATACCCGGGTATGAGGACTTTTGCGGATCTGGCGACATACCCGGGTATGAGGACTTTTGCGGATCTGGCGACATACCCGGGTATGAGGACTTTTGCCGATCTGGCGACATACCCGGGTATGAGGACTTTTGCGGATCTGGCGACATACCCGGGTATGAGGACTTTTTTGGCGACATACCCGGGTATGAGGACTTTCATACCCGGGTATGAGGATCTGGCGACATACCCGGGTATGAGGACTTTTGCGGATCTGGCGACATACCCGGGTATGAGGACTTTTGCGGATCTGGCGACATACCCGGGTATGAGGACTTTTGCGGATCTGGCGACATACCCGGGTATGAGGACTTTTGCGGATCTGGCGACATACCCGGGTATGAGGACTTTTTCGGATCTGGCGACATACCCGGGTATGAGGACTTTTGCGGATCTGGCGACATACCCGGGTATGAGGACTTTTGCGGATCTGGCGACATACCCGGGTATGAGGACTTTTGCGGATCTGGCGACATACCCGGGTATGAGGACTTTTGCGGATCTGGCGACATACCCGGGTATGAGGACTTTTGCGGATCTGGCGACATACCCGGGTATGAGGACTTTTGCGGATCTGGCGACATACCCGGGTATGAGGACTTTTGCGGATCTGGCGACATACCCGGGTATGAGGACTTTTGCGGATCTGGCGACATACCCGGGTATGAGGACTTTTGCGGATCTGGCGACATACCCGGGTATGAGGACTTTTGCGGATCTGGCGACATACCCGGGTATGAGGACTTTTGCGGATCTGGCGACATACCCGGGTATGAGGACTTTTGCGGATCTGGCGACATACCCGGGTATGAGGACTTTTGCGGATCTGGCGACATACCCGGGTATGAGGACTTTTGCGGATCTGGCGACATACCCGGGTATGAGGACTTTTGCGGATCTGGCGACATACCCGGGTATGAGGACTTTTGCGGATCTGGCGACATACCCGGGTATGAGGACTTTTGCGGATCTGGCGACATACCCGGGTATGAGGACTTTTGCCGGATCTGGCGACATACCCGGGTATGAGGACTTTTGCGGATCTGGCGACATACCCGGGTATGAGGACTTTTGCGGATCTGGCGACATACCCGGGTATGAGGACTTGCGGATCTGGCGACATACCCGGGTATGAGGACTTTTGCGGATCTGGCGACATACCCGGGTATGAGGACTTTTGCGGATCTGGCGACATACCCGGGTATGAGGACTTTTGCGGATCTGGCGACATACCCGGGTATGAGGACTTTTGCGGATCTGGCGACATACCCGGGTATGAGGACTTTTGCGGATCTGGCGACATACCCGGGTATGAGGACTTTTGCGGATCTGGCGACATACCCGGGTATGAGGACTTTTGCGGATCTGGCGACATACCCGGGTATGAGGACTTTTGCGGATCTGGCGACATACCCGGGTATGAGGACTTTTGCGGATCTGGCGACATACCCGGGTATGAGGACTTTTGCGGATCTGGCGACATACCCGGGTATGAGGACTTTTTTTGCGGATCTGGCGACATACCCGGGTATGAGGACTTTTCCGGATCTGGCGACATACCCGGGTATGAGGACTTTTGCGGATCTGGCGACATACCCGGGTATGAGGACTTTTGCGGATCTGGCGACATACCCGGGTATGAGGACTTTTGCGGATCTGGCGACATACCCGGGTATGAGGACTTTTGCGGATCTGGCGACATACCCGGGTATGAGGACTTTTGCGGATCTGGCGACATACCCGGGTATGAGGACTTTTGCGGATCTGGCGACATACCCGGGTATGAGGACTTTTGCGGATCTGGCGACATACCCGGGTATGAGGACTTTTGCGGATCTGGCGACATACCGGGGTATGAGGACTTTTGCCGGATTGGCGACATCTGGCGACAGGATACCCGGGTATGAGGACTTTTCCGGATCTGGCGACATACCCGGGTATGAGGACTTTTGCGGATCTGGCGACATACCCGGGTATGAGGACTTTTGCGGATCTGGCGACATACCCGGGTATGAGGACTTTTGCGGATCTGGCGACATACCCGGGTATGAGGACTTTTGCGGATCTGGCGACATACCCGGGGATGAGGACTTTTGCGGATCTGGCGACATACCCGGGTATGAGGACTTTTGCGGATCTGGCGACATACCCGGGTATGAGGACTTTTGCGGATCTGGCGACATACCCGGGTATGAGGACTTTTGCGGATCTGGCGACATACCCGGGTATGAGGACTTTTGCGGATCTGGCGACATACCCGGGTATGAGGACTTTTGCGGATCTGGCGACATACCCGGGTATGAGGACTTTTGCGGATCTGGCGACATACCCGGGTATGAGGACTTTTTGCGGATCTGGCGACATACCCGGGTATGAGGACTTTTGCGGATCTGGCGACATACCCGGGTATGAGGACTTTTGCGGATCTGGCGACATACCCGGGTATGAGGACTTTTGCGGATCTGGCGACATACCCGGGTATGAGGACTTTTGCGGATCTGGCGACATACCCGGGTATGAGGACTTTTGCGGATCTGGCGACATACCCGGGTATGAGGACTTTTGCGGATCTGGCGACATACCCGGGTATGAGGACTTTTGCGGATCTGGCGACATACCCGGGTATGAGGACTTTTGCGGATCTGGCGACATACCCGGGTATGAGGACTTTTGCGGATCTGGCGACATACCCGGGTATGAGGACTTTTGCGGATCTGGCGACATACCCGGGTATGAGGACTTTTGCGGATCTGGCGACATACCCGGGTATGAGGACTTTTGCTGATCTGGCGACATACCCGGGTATGAGGACTTTTGCGGATCTGGCGACATACCCGGGTATGAGGACTTTTGCGGATCTGGCGACATACCCGGGTATGAGGACTTTTGCGGATCTGGCGACATACCCGGGTATGAGGACTTTTGCGGATCTGGCGACATACCCGGGTATGAGGACTTTTGCGGATCTGGCGACATACCCGGGTATGAGGACTTTTGCGGATCTGGCGACATACCCGGGTATGAGGACTTTTGCGGATCTGGCGACATACCCGGGTATGAGGACTTTTGCGGATCTGGCGACATACCCGGGTATGAGGACTTTTGCGGATCTGGCGACATACCCGGGTATGAGGATTTTTGCGGATCTGGCGACATACCCGGGTATGAGGACTTTTGCGGATCTGGCGACATACCCGGGTATGAGGACTTTTGCGGATCTGGCGACATACCCGGGTATGAGGACTTTTGCGGATCTGGCGACATACCCGGGTATGAGGACTTTTGCGGATCTGGCGACATACCCGGGTATGAGGACTTTTGCGGATCTGGCGACATACCCGGGTATGAGGACTTTTGCGGATCTGGCGACATACCCGGGTATGTGGACTTTTGCGGATCTGGCGACATACCCGGGTATGAGGACTTTTGCGATCTGGCGACATACCCGGGTATGAGGACTTTTGCGGATCTGGCGACATACCCGGGTATGAGGACTTTTGCGGATCTGGCGACATACCCGGGTATGAGGACTTTTGCGGATCTGGCGACATACCCGGGTATGAGGACTTTTGCGGATCTGGCGACATACCCGGGTATGAGGACTTTTGCGGATCTGGCGACATACCCGGGTATGAGGACTTTTGCGGATCTGGCGACATACCCGGGTATGAGGACTTTTGCGGATCTGGCGACATACCCGGGTATGAGGACTTTTGCGGATCTGGCGACATACCCGGGTATGAGGACTTTTGCGGATCTGGCGACATACCCGGGTATGAGGACTTTTGCGGATCTGGCGACATACCCGGGTATGAGGACTTTTGCGGATCTGGCGACATACCCGGGTATGAGGACTTTTGCGGATCTGGCGACATACCCGGGTATGAGGACTTTTGCGGATCTGGCGACATACCCGGGTATGAGGACTTTTGCGGATCTGGCGACATACCCGGGTATGAGGACTTTTGCGGATCTGGCGACATACCCGGGTATGAGGACTTTTGCGGATCTGGCGACATACCCGGGTATGAGGACTTTTGCGGATCTGGCGACATACCCGGGTATGATGACTTTTGCGGATCTGGCGACATACCCGGGTATGAGGACTTTTGCGGATCTGGCGACATACCCGGGTATGAGGACTTTTGCGGATCTGGCGACATACCCGGGTATGAGGACTTTTGCGGATCTGGCGACATACCCGGGTATGAGGACTTTTGCGGATCTGGCGACATACCCGGGTATGAGGACTTTTGCGGATCTGGCGACATACCCGGGTATGAGGACTTTTGCGGATCTGGCGACATACCCGGGTATGAGGACTTTTGCGGATCTGGCGACATACCCGGGTATGAGGACTTTTGCGGATCTGGCGACATACCCGGGTATGAGGACTTTTGCGGATCTGACGACATACCCGGGTATGAGGACTTTTGCGGATCTGGCGACATACCCGGGTATGAGGACTTTTGCGGATCTGGCGACATACCCGGGTATGAGGACTTTTGCGGATCTGGCGACATACCCGGGTATGAGGACTTTTGCGGATCTGGCGACATACCCGGGTATGAGGACTTTTGCGGATCTGGCGACATACCCGGGTATGAGGACTTTTGCGGATCTGGCGACATACCCGGGTATGAGGACTTTTGCGGATCTGGCGACATACCCGGGTATGAGGACTTTTGCGGATCTGGCGACATACCCGGGTATGAGGACTTTTGCGGATCTGGCGACATACCCGGGTATGAGGACTTTTGCGGATCTGGCGACATACCCGGGTATGAGGACTTTTGCGTGGATCTGGCGACATACCCGGGTATGAGGACTTTTGCGGATCTGGCGACATACCCGGGTATGAGGACTTTTGCGGATCTGGCGACATACCCGGGTATGAGGACTTTTGCGGATCTGGCGACATACCCGGGTATGAGGACTTTTGCGGATCTGGCGACATACCCGGGTATGAGGACTTTTGCGGATCTGGCGACATACCCGGGTATGAGGACTTTTGCGGATCTGGCGACATACCCGGGTATGAGGACTTTTGCGGATCTGGCGACATACCCGGGTATGAGGACTTTTGCGGATCTGGCGACATACCCGGGTATGAGGACTTTTGCGGATCTGGCGACATACCCGGGTATGAGGACTTTTGCGGATCTGGCGACATACCCGGGTATGAGGACTTTTCCGGATCTGGCGACATACCCGGGTATGAGGACTTTTGCGGATCTGGCGACATACCCGGGTATGAGGACTTTTGCGGATCTGGCGACATACCCGGGTATGAGGGACATACCGGGGTTTTTGCGGATCTGGCGACATACCCGGGTATGAGGACTTTTGCGGATCTGGCGACATACCCGGGTATGAGGACTTTTGCGGATCTGGCGACATACCCGGGTATGAGGACTTTTGCGGATCTGGCGACATACCCGGGTATGAGGACTTTTGCGGATCTGGCGACATACCCGGGTATGAGGACTTTTGCGGATCTGGCGACATACCCGGGTATGAGGACTTTTGCGGATCTGGCGACATACCCGGGTATGAGGACTTTTGCGGATCTGGCGACATACCCGGGTATGAGGACTTTTGCGGATCTGGCGACATACCCGGGTATGAGGACTTTTGCGGATCTGGCGACATACCCGGGTATGAGGACTTTTGCGGATCTGGCGACATACCCGGGTATGAGGACTTTTGCGGATCTGGCGACATACCCGGGTATGAGGACTTTTGCGGATCTGGCGACATACCCGGGTATGAGGACTTTTGCGGATCTGGCGACATACCCGGGTATGAGGACTTTTGCGGATCTGGCGACATACCCGGGTATGAGGACTTTTGCGGATCTGGCGACATACCCGGGTATGAGGACTTTTGCGGATCTGGCGACATACCCGGGTATGAGGACTTTTGCGGATCTGGCGACATACCCGGGTATGAGGACTTTTGCGGATCTGGCGACATACCCGGGTATGAGGACTTTTGCGGATCTGGCGACATACCCGGGTATGAGGACTTTTGCGGATCTGGCGACATACCCGGGTATGAGGACTTTTGCGGATCTGGCGACATACCCGGGTATGAGGACTTTTGCGGATCTGGCGACATACCCGGGTATGAGGACTTTTGCGGATCTGGCGACATACCCGGGTATGAGGACTTTTGCGGATCTGGCGACATACCCGGGTATGAGGACTTTTGCGGATCTGGCGACATACCCGGGTATGAGGACTTTTGCGGATCTGGCGACATACCCGGGTATGAGATCTGGCGACATACCCGGGGTCTTTTGCGGATCTGGCGACATACCCGGGTATGAGGACTTTTGCGGATCTGGCGACATACCCGGGTATGAGGACTTTTGCGGATCTGGCGACATACCCGGGTATGAGGACTTTTGCGGATCTGGCGACATACCCGGGTATGAGGACTTTTGCGGATCTGGCGACATACCCGGGTATGAGGACTTTTGCGGATCTGGCGACATACCCGGGTATGAGGACTTTTTGCGGATCTGGCGACATACCCGGGTATGAGGACTTTTGCGGATCTGGCGACATACCCGGGTATGAGGACTTTTGCGGATCTGGCGACATACCCGGGTATGAGGACTTTTGCGGATCTGGCGACATACCCGGGTATGAGGACTTTTGCGGATCTGGCGACATACCCATACCCGGGTATGAGGACTTTTGCGGATCTGGCGACATACACGAGTATGAGGACCTTTGCGGATCTGGTGGATGAGGACTTTTTGTGGATCTGGCGACATACCGGGTATGAGGGGTTTGAGGACTTTTTTGCGGATCTGGCGACATACCCGGGTATGAGGACTTTTTAGGATCTTGCGACATACCCGGGTATGAGGACTTTTGCGGATCTGGCGACATACCCGGGTATGAGGACTTTTGCGGATCTGGCGACATACCCGGGTATGAGGACTTTTGCGGATCTGGCGACATACCCGGGTATGAGGACTTTTCTGGATCTGGCGACATACCCGGGTATGAGGACTTTTCCGGATCTGGCGACATACCCGGGTATGAGGACTTTTCCGGATCTGGCGACATACCCGGGTATGAGGACTTTTGCGGATCTGGCGACATACCCGGGTATGAGGACTTTTGCGGATCTGGCGACATACCCGGGTATGAGGACTTTTGCGGATCTGGCGACATACCCGGGTATGAGGACTTCTGCGGATCTGGCGACATACCCGGGTATGAGGACTTTTGCGGATCTGGCGACATACCCGGGTATGAGGACTTTTGCGGATCTGGCGACATACCCGGGTATGAGGACTTTTGCGGATCTGGCGACATACCCTATGAGGACTTTGAGGATCTGGCGACGGACCCGGGTATGAGGATACCCGGGTATGAGGACTTTTTGCGGATCTGGCGACATACCCGGGTATGAGGACTTTTGCGGATCTGGCGACATACCCGGGTATGAGGACTTTTCCGGATCTGGCGACATACCCGGGTATGAGGACTTTTTGCGGATCTGGCGACATACCCGGGTATGAGGACTTTTGCGGATCTGGCGACATACCCGGGTATGAGGACTTTTGCGATCTGGCGACATACCCGGGTATGAGGACTTTTGCGGATCTGGCGACATACCCGGGTATGAGGACTTTTGCGGATCTGGCGACATACCCGGGTATGAGGACTTTTGCGATCTGGCGACATCTGGCGACATACCCGGGTATGAGGACTTTTGCGGATCTGGCGACATACCCGGGTATGAGGACTTTTGCGGATCTGGCGACATACCCGGGTATGAGGACTTTTGCGGATCTGGCGACATACCCGGGTATGAGGACTTTTGCGGATCTGGCGACATACCCGGGTATGAGGACTTTTGCGGATCTGGCGACATACCCGGGTATGAGGACTTTTGCGGATCTGGCGACATACCCGGGTATGAGGACTTTTGCGGATCTGGCGACATACCCGGGTATGAGGACTTTTGCGGATCTGGCGACATACCCGGGTATGAGGACTTTTGCGGATCTGGCGACATACCCGGGTATGAGGACTTTTGCGGATCTGGCGACATACCCGGGTATGAGGACTTTTGCGGATCTGGCGACATACCCGGGCATGAGGACTTTTGCTGGATCTGGCGACATACCCGGGTATGAGGACTTTTGCGGATTGGCGACATGCACGGGTATGAGGACTTTTCCGGATCTGGCGACATACCCGGGTATGAGGACTTTTGCGGATCTGGCGACATACCCGGGTATGAGGACTTTTGCGGATCTGGCGACATACCCGGGTATGAGGACTTTTGCGGATCTGGCGACATACCCGGGTATGAGGACTTTTGCGGATCTGGCGACATACCCGGGTATGTGGACTTTTCCGGATCTGGCGACATACCCGGGTATGAGGACTTTTGCGGATCTGGCGACATACCCGGGTATGAGGACTTTTGCGGATCTGGCGACATACCCGGGTATGAGGACTTTTGCGGATCTGGCGACATACCCGGGTATGAGGACTTTTGCGGATCTGGCGACATACCCGGGTATGAGGACTTTTGCGGATCTGGCGACATACCCGGGTATGAGGACTTTTGCGGATCTGGCGACATACCCGGGTATGAGGACTTTTGCGGATCTGGCGACATACCCGGGTATGAGGACTTTTGCGGATCTGGCGACATACCCGGGTATGAGGACTTTTGCGGATCTGGCGACATACCCGGGTATGAGGACTTTTGCGGATCTGGCGACATACCCGGGTATGAGGACTTTTGCGGATCTGGCGACATACCCGGGTATGAGGACTTTTGCGGATCTGGCGACATACCCGGGTATGAGGACTTTTGCGGATCTGGCGACATACCCGGGTATGAGGACTTTTCCGGATCTGGCGACATATCTGAGGGCGGATCTGAGGATACCCGGGTATGAGGACTTTTGCGGATCTGGCGACATACCCGGGTATGAGGACTTTTGCGGATCTGGCGACATACCCGGGTATGAGGACTTTTGCGGATCTGGCGACATACCCGGGTATGAGGACTTTTGCGGATCTGGCGACATACCCGGGTATGAGGACTTTTGCGGATCTGGCGACATACCCGGGTATGAGGACTTTTGCGGATCTGGCGACATACCCGGGTATGAGGACTTTTGCGGATCTGGCGACATACCCGGGTATGAGGACTTTTGCGGATCTGGCGACATACCCGGGTATGAGGACTTTTGCGGATCTGGCGTGTCGGGCCATATCCGGGCGTCGCCATACCCGGGTCGCCAATCCGGGAATGTCGCCAAATCGGGCAATGTCGCCATCTCCGGGAATGTCACCATATCCATGAACGTCGTAATATCCGGGAATGTCGTCATATCCGGGAATGTCGTAATATCCGGGAATGTCGGCATAACCGGTAATGTAATACCCGGGAATGTCTGCATATCCGGTAATGTCGTCATAACCGGGTATGTTGTCATATCCAGAGATGGCGTCATATCTGGGAATGTCATCATATCCGGGAATGTCATCATACCCGGGAATGTCGTAATGTCCGTGAATGTCGTCATATCCAGGAATGTCATAATTTCCGGGTATGTTGTCATATCCAGGTATATCGCCGTATCTGGGAGTGTCGTCATATCCGCGTATGTCGTCAAATCTGGGTATGTCGTCATATCCGGGAATGTCGTCATATCTGGTAATGTTGTCATATCCGAGATGTCGTCATATCTGGGAAAGTCGTCATATCCGGGAATGTCATCATATCTGGGTATATCGTCATATCCTGGTATGTCGTCATATCTGGGAATGTCGTCATAACCGGTAATGTTTTCATATCCGAGATTTCGTCATATCTGGAAAAATTGTCATATCCGGGGATATCACTTGATAGAGGTCTTTAAAATGATGAGAGGGGTAGACAGAGTTGACGTGGATAATCTTTTCCCACTGAGAGTAGGGAAGATTCAAACAAGAGGACATGATTTGAGAATTAAGGGACAGAAGTTTAGGGGTAACATGAGGGGGAACTTCTTTACTCAGAGAGTGGTAGCTGTGTGGAATGAGCTTCCAGTGGAAGTGGAGGCAGGTTCGATTTTATCATTTAAAAATAAATTGGATAGTTATATGGACGGTGAAGGAATGGAGGGTTATGGTCTGAGTGCAGGTAGATTGGACTAGGGGAGAATACGTGTTCGGCACGGACTAGAAGGGCCGAGATGGCCTGTTTGCATGCTCTAATTGTTATATGGTTAGATGGTTATCTCCAAGGTGGAGAATGGCAGTGACTGTGGGGGAGTGGGAAGGAGGAGGCAGCAGTGGTGGGGGGAGGAGGCAATGTCCCGAGGGTCGGAAGCTGGGGCATCCCCTCTATAAATAGTGGTATCTGTGGCCTTTGAATATAAAGAAAGGAATAAACTCAAGCAGGTGTTTTGAGAGACCAAAAGGAGGCATGAAATGGCTTTGGTGAGACAGATTGAAGAAAATCCCAAAGCTTTTTATATCTGAGAAAGATAATATAGACAGTCAGAACCTTATACTCAGGATAGAAAAATCAAATACTAGAGGGCATAGGTTTAAGGTGAGAGGGGCAAACTTTATAGAGGATGTTTGTTTTTTACACACAGTGAGTTGGTGAGCACCTGAAACACACTGCCAAACATAGAAACATAGAAACATAGAAATTAGGTGCAGGAGTAGGCCATTCGTCCCTTCGAGCCTGCACCGCCATTCAATATGATCATGGCTGATCATCCAACTCAGTATCCCGTACCTGCCTTCTCTCCATACCCCCTGATCCCCTTAGCCACAAGGGCCACATCTAACTCCCTCTTAAATATAGCCAATGAACTGGCCTCAACTACCCTCTGTGGCAGAGAGTTCCAGAGATTCACCACTCTCTGTGTGAAAAAAGTTCTTCTCATCTCGGTTTTAAAGGATTTCCCCCTTATCCTTAAGCTGTGACCCCTTGTCCTGGACTTCCCTAACATCGGGAACAATCTTCCTGCATCTAGCCTGTCCAACCCCTTAAGAATTTTGTGAGTTTCTATAAGATCCCCTCTCAATCTCCTAAATTCTAGAGAGTATGAACCAAGTCTATCCAGTCTTTCTTCATAAGACAGTCCTGACATCCCAGGAATCAGTCTGGTGAACCGTCTCTGCATTCCCTCTATGGCAATGTGGTGGTTGGGCAGATAAAAGACTTTTAGTGAAGGAAGGAACTGCAGATGTTGGTTTAAATGGAAGATAAGACAAAAAAAATGCTGGGGCAACTCAGCAGGACAGGCAGCATCTCTGGAGAAAAGGAATAGGTGAGACCCTTCTTCAGACTGAAAGTCACGGGAAAGGGATATGAGAGATCAAATCAATGAAATATATGCAAAAAAGTAACAATGATAAAGGAAACAGGCCATTGTTAGCTGTGGTGAAAATGAGTACAATGAGACTCAACAAGATGACTTTAGCAACAAGATGATAGGGTGCCTATTTCCTTCGCTCCATAGATGATGCCTCACCCAAGATGACTTTGAAGCTGGTGTGACGGGTGTGGGACGGACGGAGGGGGGGAAGGGGGGGAGGGGAATGCAAGGGTTACTTGAAATTAGAGGAATCAAATTCATACCACGGGGCTGCAAGCTGCCCAAGCGAAATGTTAGAGACTGTTCCTTCAATTTGCGTTTAGCCTGTCTGACAATGGAGAAGACCCAGGACAGAAATGTCAGTGTGGGAATAGGAATCAGGCAGGTCATGGAGATCAGGTAGGTCCAGCCAGACTGAGTGAAGGTGTTCGGCGAAACGATCGCCCAGTCTAAAGTATAGGGACAGGTGTTGCATCTTCTGCAGTTGCAGGAGAAAGTGGTTTGGGTGGGAAGGAATGAGTTCACCAGGGAGTTGCGGAGGGAATCTTCTCTGTGGTAAAGGGTGGCCAGTAGTGGGATCCCGTTGGAGGTGGCAAAAATGTTGGAGGATTATGTGTTTTATGCGACGGCTGATGGGGTGAAAGGTGAGGACTAGGGGAACTCTGTTCTTGTTGCGACTAGGGGAAGGGGAGCAAGGGCGGAGCTGCAGGGTACTGAAGAGACGCGAGTGAAGGCCTCATCCAAGCGGGGAACCCCAGTTCCCTAAAGAATGAGGACATCTCTGCATATGTGCCCAAGATGAGGTATTCCATACCATCTCTGATGCCCTGGTATGGAACACCTCATCTTGGGCGCATATGCGGCGTAGATGGAGGAATTGGGAGCAAGGGATAGAATCTTTGCAAGAAGCAGGGTTGAAAGAAGTGTAGTTGAGATAGTTGTGGGAATCAATGGGTTTATAATAGACTATCGACTGATGTCTATCTTCTGTGATGGAGGCGGTAAGGTCAAGAAAGGGGAGGGAGGTGTTGGAGATGGTCCAAGTGAATTTGAGTGCAGGATGGAAATTGGTGGTGAAGTTGATGAAGTCCATGAGTTCTGCATGGGTGTAGGAGGTAGCAATGATGCAGTCATCAATGTAACAGAGTTGGGATGGATTTTGGAAATAAGAGACTTTTAGATAGGCACGTGGATATGAAGGAATGTAGGGATATGGATCGTGTGCAGATAAGAGTTGGTCTTGGCATCATGTTCTGCACAGACATTGTGGGCTAAAGGGCTGTTTCTGTGCTGTACTGAGATCTACAAATGGAAAGGCTTCTTCCTGTGTTGTACAATCCATTGTTAGACAGGTTTCTGTGAGACGATGTTTGTGTAATGTCTTTGACGGCATCTTCCCTCCCACTCACTTCCTCGTGCTTCTCTTTCAGACACGTTTTTGTCAATTTGAGGTCCTGGCTGATCAACGGGCACAGATGTGGCACGTGACTGTACTGAAATGCTGGTGGAACCTGGCTTCCTTGTTCACTCCTTCTGATCCACTGGTCCTCATAAAACATCCAGAATAGCAACATCACCTTCCTGTAATCTCACTGTAGACAAAGATGGTTCACTTGTCTCCAGAATACATGAACTCCAATCCATGTGTTGGTTCCCCACAGTTTACCACTGCTGTCTGGCAGTTTCACAACTTCATTCACTCCTGAAGAACATTTGGCTTCATAAATTAGACCTGCATTCACATTGCACAATTTCCATTCTCTCCAGCATTGAAACGTTTACAAATAGCCACTAGTAAACTAACTGTTTTAATAATATAAGAGAGAATAGATAAGAGGATTGCACCCAGTATTTTAGCCAAGATAAGGAGAGCAAGACCAGAGAATATACGTTTATGGTGAGAGGAGATAGATTTAATTGGAACATGAGGAGTAACATTTTCACACAGAGGGTGGTGGGTATATGGATCGAGCTATCAGATGAGGTAGTTGAGGCAGGTACTATAACATTTAAAAGACATTTGGACAGATACATGGATAGCAAAGGTTTTCTGGGTACAGGCCACACAAACTTGTGTAGATGGGGCAACTTGATCAGCATGGATGTGTTTGGCTGAATGGTTTGTTCCCGTGCTGTATGACTCTAGGATCCTTTAGCGGATGATACAAAGATAGTTGGAGGGGCAGGCCGTGTTTAGGAAGCCGGAAGTCTGCAGAAGGACTTGGACAGGTTGGGGAAGTGGGGAAACAAATGGCAGATGGAATACAGAGTAGATTATTTGCTAAGTGGAGAGCAGATTCAGAAATTGGAGGTGCAAAGTGACTTGAGTACTGATGCGGGATTCCCAGAAGGTTAGTTTGCAGGTAGGCACAAAATGCAGGAGTAACTCAGCGGGACAAGCAGCATGTCTGGAGAGAAGGAATGGGTGACGTTTCGGGTTTGGCATTGGAGTGTGACCAGAGGGGGTTTATTAGAATGATCCCGGAGATGATTGGGGTACATTTGACTGCTCTGGGCCCGTAGTTCCAGTGGGCGGAGCGACTCACGTCGCAGCGGCCTCTGCAGTCCGTCTGTCTTTTTATTATTTTTTGACTCGTTTGAATGTAGTTTTTATTATTTTTTTGTGTGTATGTGTGTGGGGGGCGGGGGGTGGGGGAAACTTTTAAAATATTTTCCCTGTATTTTCTCCGTTGTCGTTGGGGCCGAGCACCGTGGAGCAGCCTCCAACCGGAACGACCTGGGGCTCCAGTCGTGGAGCTGCGGAGCTACTTACCATCATGGAGCAGGCCGAGTTCGGAGTGGGTGAAGCGGGTGGTGGCGCGCTGCTGCGACCCGACCCCGGAGATTTGGAGGCTTACCGCAGTTCTGGTGGACAGTGACACCGGGAGTCCGCGGGTCCCTGCTGGGAGACCGCTTTTCGGGGCTTCCGCAACGGCGACTTCTCCCCTCCAAGTTGCGGGGTTGAAGAGTACCTGGAGCGGGGCCTTACATCATCGCCCGGCGTGGCTTTGAATGGCCGCGGGACACTTACCATCGTCAGCCAGGGACTTTAACTCTGACGTCGGGAGGGGAATGGGGAGTGCAGGGGAGAGATAAGACTTTGCCTTCCATCACAGCAAGGAGGAGATGCGCTGTGATGGATGTTTATGTAAATTGTGTTGTGTCTTGGTTCTTTTCCTTGTGTGTATGACTGCAGAAACAACATTTCGTTTGAACCTCAATGAGGTTCAAATGACAAATAAATTGTATTGTATTGCATTGTACCCACTGGAATTTAGAAGCATGGGGGTTGCGAAATCAGGGAATCTAATTAAACTATACCGAATAATGAAAGGACTAAATAGAGTGGATGTGGAAAGGATGTTTCCAGTAATGGGGGAGTCTAGGACCAGAGAGCACAACCTCAGAATAAAAGGACTACCTTCAGAATGGAGATGGAGCATTTTCTTTAACCAGAGGGTGCTGAATCTGTGGAATTCATTAACAATGACAGCTGCGGAAGGCAAAGTCATTGGGCATTTTGAAAGCGAAGAATGATAGGTTCTTAATTAGTAAGGGCATCAAACTTTAAGATTTTAACTTTAAGATGAGAGGGTGCAAAGTTTAGTTAAAAAGTGTATAAGTTGTTAATGCACTTCCCTCAACTACCTCCTCTGACCAACTCGTGTCATGTAACCATCACCTACTGTGAGAACAATTTGCCCCTCACGTTCCTATTAAATCTTTCCCTTCTCACCTTAAACCTCGTAGGGCTAATTTTGTTTTTGCTCAGAGCATTGGGTGCCTGGGGTGGTGGTGGAGGCAGATATGATGGTGGTGTTTAGAGGTTTTTACATTGGCACATGGATATGCAGATATTGGAGGGATACGGATCATGTACAGCCAGAGGTGATTATTTTAAATCTGCGTCATTTTCGGCAGATACATTATGGGCCAAAAGACCCGTTCTGTGCTGTTCTGTTCCATGTTCTACCACTGAAAGAAAGTAATATTCCTCAATTCAGTTGTAACAAAGAACTGCAGATGCAAAATGCTGGAGGAACTCAACTGGTCAGGAAGCACTCCTGGAGAACATGGACAGGTGAGGCTATGGGTCAGGACCCTCCTTCAGACTGATTACAGGGGCAGCGGGAAAGAAAGGTGAAATGAGGGGCAGGACAAAGCAAGGCCGGTAACAGGTCAACGCAAGCGAGGAGTTATCAGTAGGGTTGTGAAAGGATAAAGAGTTGTGAATTGTGAAGATGGAACTAGGAATATAGGTGGAGGGGGATGGGAGAAACCAATGCAAGGTCAGCCAGGATTTGGGGGGGGGGGGGGGGGGGGGGGTGGTGTGGGTGGGTGATAGACACAGGCTAAGAGGGAAGAAATGAGGCGGGGAAGGGGTTGTTGGAAGAAGTGACCTCAAATTGGAGTATTCAATGTCCATACTTTAGGGTTGATCACCGGATACAATAGATGAATTTTGAGAGGTGCATGTGAGCCTCTGCCTCACCTGAAAGGACTGTCGGAGTCCTTGGATGGAAGCAAGGGAGGTATAGGGAATGGCGTTGTATCTCCTGCGGTTGCAGGGGAAGGTACCTGGGGAGGGGGTGCTTTGTGTACGGATGAGTTAACCAGGGAGTTGCGGAGGAAGCAATCTCTGCGAAAGGTGGAAAGGGGTGGAGATGGGAAGATGTGATTGGTGGCGGGATCACATTGGAAATGTCGGAGGATGATGTGCTGAATGCGGAGGTTGGTGGGGTGAAAAGTAAGGACCAGGGAAACTGTATCTATGTTCCTTCTGGGGGGGGGGGGGGGGGGGGGTGAGGAGCACGAGCAGAACTACAGGACAAAGAGGAGACGCGTGCGAGAGATCCATCTGACAACAGCAGGGAAGAAACAATGCTCACTACAGAATGAGGACATCTCAGATGTCCTGGCATGGAAATGCCACCACACAGATTGCTCAACTTCACGAGCGATGTGAAACAAAGATGTTACAGCCATACAGATCCAACATGAGGGACGAGCAGCGCATCCCGGTAATGGACTGTTGTACAGCGACAGACACAAGGATGAATTCCACATCATTTGGGAATGTGGCCAGTGAATGTTTCTCAGCTTCAGGTGCAATGCATACAATGACAAAATTATCAACTCCATCGCCAGACAGTTACGCAAATAAAACGTATTCAGTTGAAGGTGCCCACAATAGTTCACACAAGGACAGACCCTGGCTGTGACAGGTGCTCCTTCTCTCCAGCCAATCTAGCTCATGCATTCTGGTCTGGCCCCAAACTTAGTGACTACTGGGCACTGGTTTTTAAAACCATCAGTGAAGTCCTTGGGATGACAGTGAGACCTTGCCCGCTTGTAGCTGTATTCTGTGTAGCAGATGAAACTTTGGGGTTAAATGCAAACCAGTCTGACATCATTGCATTCACATCGTTTTTGGCCCGTAGGAGAGGTTTGCTGGTCTGGAAATCTACCACCCCTCCATCTGCTGCCGCTTGGCTGGACGACGTAATGTTTTTTCTAAAACTAGAAAAGATCAAATTTACACTGAGGGGGTCTGTGAAAAAGTTTTATTCGAAATGGGAATTTTTTTTGTCAAACTTTGAGTCTAAAAGAACTACCCAATGACTGAGGTCACTTGATTGTATTTGGGGATCTGCCTTCATTTATGATTTACTTTTCTTTATTTACTTATTTATGTTTACACAAATGTTGATGACCTCACAGGACGGTTGATGCATAATGAACGAGTGTATTCCGAACCACCATCTGACATATTGTGGGTATGTATGGGCCTGTGCCTTGGAAGAATGTCAAGGTAATGCTGTCAAAATGTGTATTTGTAATATAACCATATAACAATCACAGCACGGAAACAGGCCATCTCGGCCCTACAAGTCCATGCCGAACAAATTTTTTTTCCCCCTTAGTCCCACCTGCCTGCACTCATACCATAACCCTCCATTCCCTTCTCATCCATATGCCTATCCAATTTATTTTTAAATGATACCAATGAACCTGCCTCCACCACTTCCACTGGGAGCTCATTCCACACCGCCACCACTCTCTGCGTAAAGAAGTTCCCCCTCATATTACCCCTAAACTTCTGTCCCTTAATTCTGAAGTCATGTCCTCTTGTTTGAATCTTCCCTATTCTTAAAGGGAAAAGCTTGTCCACATCAACTCTGTCTATCCCTCTCATCATTTTAAAGACCTCTATCAGGTCCCCCTTAACCTTCTGCGCTCCAGAGAATAAAGACCTAACTTATTCAACCTATCTCTGTAACTTAGTTGTTGAAACCCAGGCAACATTCTAGTAAACCTCCTCTGTACTCTCTCTATTTTGTTGACATCCTTCCTATAATTGGACGACCAAAATTGTACACCATACTCCAGATTTGGTCTCACCAATGCCTTGTACAATTTTAACATTACATCCCAGCTTCTATACTCAATGCAAATATGTTGTATATGTTGTATTGTGAGCACATCAGCTGCCAAGGGGTGTTCAGGGAGGGTGGGTGAAGGTAACTTTGTTGTTATATATAAAAAATAAATGGAGAGAAATATATATAATGCATTACATCAGCTGTGTTGTATCTTTCCTTCAATAAAATAAACAAATAATAATTGTATTGTGTTTTAATGACCACACAGCCAGGCTGGTGGAATTTGTTATCAGTACAGCTCGGTACAGGTTCCAACATTTCATCAAATATATAACATAGATATACATACAGACAGACACATTACATAATACACAAGGGCTATGCTTATTCTTATTCCTCACCGTACAGAGTTTAAAATGTTAATTGCAGTGGGAATGAAACTGTTTTTGAAGCGTTTTTGTTTTGGAGGCAATTGTCCTGTAACGCCTCCCAGAGGGCAGTAGCTGAAAGGCATAGTGTGCAGGGTGAGTAGGATCAGAGATGATCTTGCGGGCTCTGTGTAGTGTCCGTTTGTGATAAAGTGATTCAAGGGATGGTAGGGGTAAGCCAATAATTTTTGATGCTCTGTTGATGATGCGCTGTAATTTCTTCCGGGAGAGTGAGTCGAGACTGCCTAACCAGACTGTGATGGATGAAGTGAGGATGCTTTCGATGATGGCTGTATAGAAGCGGAGCATGAGATGAGACCTTACTCTGAACTTCCTGAGCTGTCGGAGATGGAAAAGTCTTTGCTGGGCTTTTCCATAGATGTGGTCTGCGTTTGTCCTCCATTTGAGGTTGTTGCTGATGTGGGTTCCAAGGAGTTTGAATGTGTCAGTGATGGAGATGGGTTCACCTTTAATGAGCACAGGAGTTTTGGGGGATGGCTGGCGTCTTGGGTCGATGATGAGTTATTTTGTTTTTGATGAATTGAGTAAGAGATCATGGTCTGTGCACCAGGTCACTGCTTGGTTGACCTGTGCACGGTATTCAGTTTCTTGGTTGTTGGTGATGAATCCTATGATGGTTGAGTCGTCCGCGTACTTGTACAGGTTGACGGAGCTGTGGTGGGATGTGAGCTGGTTTGTGTAAAGGGAGAATAGCCAGGGTGAGAGAACACAGCCTTGGGGTGTGCCTGTACTGAGGAACAGAGGGGAGGATGTGTTATTGTTGATCCTCGCCCTCTGTTGCCTGTTCCAGAGAAAGCTGTGAATCCAGTGACAGATGCATGGGTCAATGTTCATGTCCAGTAATTTATTGAACAGTTTGGCCGGGTTTATTGTATTGAATGCGGGGCTGAAATCCATGAACAGAATGCGGGCATATGTGTTTGCGGACTCCAGGTGGTTCAGAATGTGATTAGTTGCTAAGTTGACGGTGTCCTCAACTGACCTGTTGGCTCTGTATGCAAATTGGTATTGGTCCATGAGTGGGGCGGTGACAGTTTTCAGGTGATTGAGTATGATGCGCTCAAATGATTTCATGACTGCTGATGTCAAGGCAATGGGTCTGTAGTCATTGAGGCAGGAGATGGTCTTGGTCTTGGGAACCGGGATGATAATGGATTCTTTGAAGCAATTGGGTACTGAGCTTTGACAGAGGGAGGTGTTGAAGATGTTGGTAAAAACCTCACCCAGTTCCGCAGCGCAGCGGTGGAGAACGGAGGGGCTGATGTTTTCTGGGCCGGGGGCTTTATTCCTCTTAAGTCCCCTGAAGATGCTCCTCACCTCCTCCTCGTAGATGGTGGAAGGGGGGGGGGGGAGATGGTGGTGGAGCCGGTGCCTGCTCAAACCTCCCATAGAAAAAGTTTACAAAACTTACAAACTATCACCTTCAGTTCCCATTCATTCTTGTGTGCGCATGACTTGCTGTCCTGTCAGGGACAATTCTGCATCTGCTTCTGATAGCTTCATTTCTAAAGCATTGTTGATGTGCTTGCTGCCCTGATCCCGACTCGGGCCATGTATACAAGCCATCATTCCCACCACTTGCTGGTTTACAAGGATCAACTGGTCAAATATCTGGGACTGCATGTATGCTGTTGTCACTTTTGGTCACCTTGCTATAAGAAAGACGCCATCAATCTGCAAAAAGTGCAGTGAAGGTTTGAGGATGTTGGAAGGCTTTAAAAAGAATGACATCTCGATTGTCCTGGTATGGAACACCTCATTTTGGGCACAGAGTCAGCCGAGAAACTGGGAATAGGAGATGGGACTTGACCCGAAACATCACCAATTCCTTTTCTCCAGAGATGCTGTCCAACCCGCTGAGTTACTCCACCATTTTGTATCCATTTACACGGATGTTGTCAGGAAGGGCCTGAGCTACTGGGAGAGACTGGGCAGGGTAAGACTTTATATTTTGGAGCACAGGAGGATGTGTGAACTGATGGAGATGTATCAAATCAAGAGGGAAATAGATTGAGTGAATGCACATACTCTTAACCAGAGCTGGACAAACAAGAACCAGAGGTCATCGGTTTAAGGTGAGAGAAGTAAGATTTAATTGGAACCTGAAGGGCATCTTTCTCAGAGGGTGGTGGGTGTATGGAACGAGCTGCCAGAGGACCTATTTGGGACAAATAACAACATTTGAAAGACACTTGGACAGGTACATAGAGAGGAAAGTTTAGAGGAATACGGGCCAAACGCAAGCAAATGGGAATGGCATGGTGCATCTTGAGCATGGACAGGTTGTGGTGAAGGACTTGTTTCCGTTCAGGATGACTGTCCAAATTAGATAGATTTCAGTAGCAACCTCGCAAGTTTATCCATCGTAAGTACTACTGCATGTTACAATTAAAACATCTATGTGGGAGAAAACTGGAGAAAGGCATTAAAGATCTTCGTCCCATTAGGTTCACGTTTATTATTGTCACGTGTACCGAGGTGCAGTGAAAAGCTTTGTTTTACATGCTATCCAATCAGATCAATTATACCATACATACAAACAATCCGTTTAAACTCAAGTACAACAGGTGGAGCAAAGGGGAAGATACAGAATGTAGAATATAGTTCTCAGCATTGTAGCGCATCTGTTCCAGAGACAAGGTCCAATGTCCGCAATGGGGTAGAGGTGAATCAGACAGTATCCTAGCTAATTGACATTTAAACACTCTTCACTTCTCCTACATCAACACCTACTGACTGGCATTTTAAAAGACAAGGAGAAAACAAACTTGATCAGCATCGCAACATTTGTTAAGGAGCCAGAGAGCTGAATGAGGCAACTTTTTGGAGAGTCCGTTCCACAATTTGAGGCCGGGGAGAGGTACAATGGTGGAAGAGAACATATTGTATTTGATGATCTCGAGGTGACGATGTAATGAGACGCAAAATACCAGAAGCTTAACGGACAGGACATCTCCCAATAACAGCCTCCTCAGCTACAAAGAGGGGTTTGAGCCAAATGGGGTGGTACAGTGGTGCAACTGGTCGAGCTGCTGCCTCACAGTGCCAGAGACCCAGTTTTGATACTGATCTCTGGTGCTGTCTGTGTGGAGTTTGCACGTTTTTCCTGTGACTGTGGGTTTCCTCCCACATCCCAAAGACGTGCGGGTTTGTAGGTACTATGGAAACAGTCTGAACAGATGATCGGCGTGGACTTGATGCATTGCAGAGCCTACTCCATGCTCCATTTCTAAAACTAAATGGGACTAACTTAGATGGGGCATCTTGGTCAGCATGGAGGAGCTGGGCCGAAGGGTAAATTCTATAACTCTGGGTAAATTCACACAAAGGACTTGTATGATGACGCCTACTCTTGAAGACTAAAATATCACTTCTGAATCGTTAGTTAAATCCCATCTTCTTCATCTGCTTCGACAATTGGTCAAAGGACACCTGATCTTCGACAGACAAAATAAGAATTAAATATTAAACATTTATTCGCATTTTACATTCTTCAAAACAGGTTCCCTTTCAGATATGTTGGTTGGGCGGATGGTACACAATGACTGTCACAACAATGCATCTTTTGGTCGGTGCCACAACATCAAAGCTGATTGAGGTCGAGTCTACAGAGGGCAGGGGAGGAGTAGGAGCCCAGGTACAGGTAGCCACCATGTTCACTCGCTTCACTAACCGCAGAGACCACTACTCCGTGCGGATCATGGAAGCTCCTCCTGACCGATCCATCCTCGTTCAGCTCCAGTACAAGCCCATACTTGGGCACAAATTTCATGGCCATCTCCTGACTGAACAACTGAGGGGCAAAACAAATCAACAAAGATTTGGTAAATCACTCAAAAACATTGAAAATTAAATATCCTGCCGTCTCCTCTTCCACAGAAGGCTTTAATGAGACTAAATTACATTTAAAATAAATTATAAATTGAAGATTTACTAACTTTAAATGATCCAGGGTCATAAGCAGAAAAATATGCCTTTTGACCGCGAGCACGGGCTTCCTGGCATGCAGGTACAGTCCCTCATTCACCCACGTTATTTAGTCATTTTCATGCATCGCGGTCCAGAGCCCTTAATACCCGTTTAAATCTTTCAAACTTGATAAATAACACTAAATAAAACTGAAGCAAATAAAGGCAAACAGAAGAAAATAGTTTTCACAAACTAACAAAAACATACATAAAGAAACTTATGATAAACTAATAAAAATAAACATACCGTATTTACCGGCAATGAAGACGCTATTTTTTTTACCCTAAAATAATGCCCGAAGATTTACCTGCGTCTTGGAGGCTGAAGGTTAGATTGTTAGCCAAGAAAGATAGACTTGGCTATCCCTCAGTGCATCGCTGTAAAAGGACAGCACTACTGGGGGGGAGGGAGAGAGTTCCTTCCACAGCGCGTGGGGAGTCTGGCCCGGGTAAGCACGGCTGGGCTGCCAGGAGTAAAGTTACGAGGAGGGCAGGAGCGTTGAGAAGGAGGGGGTCAGGGATCATGCCAGCAACTCCCTCTGTAGCTCGGGGGGCTGCGAGCGGCCGCCAGGACCGGACAGCAGAACAGCCAGTCCCGGGGCTCGCAGGCGATGTGGAAACAGCAAAAAACTAATTGAAAAACACGTGAAAACTGTATTATTAGTATTATTACTCATTTATGTTTTATTAGTGTGTATTATTACTAATTACTAATTTAGTTAGTAAGTATTCTTACCTCCATTTATTAACTATAGCGATAGATGTGGCCCACTATCTGCTCACAAACATGGCTCCTGACCCCTATGCAAAAAAGGTTGCCAACCCCTGGACTAAACCAAACCCTTGATCCTGTCAAATGGGATGTGTCTTCGACACAGGTGCGTGTTCTTTGCCGGGAAATACGGTACTTACATTTTTTAAATTCATATAACATCCCTAAATGATGGGCAAAAATTACTAAATAACGTGGGTGAATGAGGGACTGTACCTGCATGTCAGGAAGCCCGTGGTTGCGGTCGGAGCCTTTAATGACCGTCTGATGCCTGTTTAAATCTTTCAAAAGCTACAACATGATAGATAACATTAAATAAAACTGAGGCAAATAAAGGCAAACAGAAGACCTAACCTTGGAGGAGGGAGAGAGAGAGAGAGTGAGTGAGTGAGAGAAGAGAGAGAGAGAGAAAGAAAGGGAGAGAGAGAGGGAAAGATAGAGAGAGAAAGAAAGGGAGAGAGAGAGAAAGAAAGAAAGGGAGAGAGAGAAAGAGAGAAAGTGAGAGAGAGAAAACACACGTAAACTTTTCACAAACTAACAAGAAACGTTTGCTAAACACTTACATTTTTTAATTCATATAACATCCCTAAACGTTATATGAATTAAAAAAAAATAAGTATGTTTATTTTTGTTAGTTTATCAAAAGTATCTTGTTAGTTTGTGGACTCTGTGATGGTAAGTCCACAGCCTCTGCTATGGGAGCCCTCAAAGAGGGGGGGGGGGGGGGGGAGGAGATAAAATTGTTAGTTATCGTGCACGCTTGTTATTGGGCCACCAAGATATTGTGTCCCCCCCCCATGTTTTAGAAGCGATTTCCAACCATGAGCTGAAGGGCCTATTCCTACGCTGTGCTGTTCCATGGTCTATTCATGTGCCTGTCCAAATGTCTTTTAAATGTTGTTATTAAATCAGTTTAGCCAAAATAATTCCCTACCTTGAAGATCAAATTCTTAAGCCAAGGGCGAGGAGCGAGGAAATCCATTACTGAAAAGCCAGGATTCTGTCGTAGTGTTGCCATGCCAACCCAATAGCCCCCGGAACTACTTGGTCGGATATTATCAGGGAGACCAGGAAGATTGTCAAAGAACATATCATGTCCACCTTTTCTCAGTCCAGAGATATGGTACCTGGAAAAGATACAACATGTAACAGTAGGCAGCACCACTAAACCAACATTGCTTTTATTTTTTTTATTTTTAGAGATACAGCGTGGAAATAGGCCATTCGGCCCATCGAGTCCATACCGACCTGCAATCCCCACACTCTAACTTATCCGACACACACTAGGGACAATTTACATTTTTATACTAAGCCAATTAATTTACAAACCTGTACGTCTGTGGGAGGAAACCAAAGATCTGGATCGACTGGGCTTATATTCACTGGAATTTAGAAGAATGAGAGAGAGTCTTATAGAAACATATACAATTCTTAAGGGAATGGACAGGCTAGATGCAGGAAAAATGTTCCCCATGTTGGGGGATTCCAGAACCAGGGGTCACTGTTTAAGAATAAGGGATAGGCTATTTAGGACTGAGATGAGGAAAAACATTTTTACCCAGAGAGTTGTGAATCTGTGGAATTCTCTGCCACAGAAGGCAGTGAAGGCCAATTCACTGGATGTATTCAAGAGAGAGTAAAGGGCCTGTCCCACGAACATGCGACTCCATGTGGCAAGCACGACCTAAAGCCCGCAGCCGCCTCAACGCCGTACGCACGGAGGCCAAGTGAGTGACGTGAAGTTCGAGCGAAGTCTGACGGGCGTATGGCGTCGAGACGGTGCGTACGGCGTTGAGGCCGCTGCGGGCCGGCAGGCCGTTGCCGTGCGGAATTTTTGAACACGGTCAGTTTTTCGGAGCCCAGATGTCGGGACCAGCTCCGCACAACTCCATACAGCTCCGGCGATTGAAGTGGGACCGGCCCCGCGAGGCCGTACGGCTCAAACGACCACGCTAGGTCGTGCTTGCCGCATGCTGGTGGGACCGGCCCTTTAGGTCGCACTTGCCGCATGGATCGCATGCTCGTGGGACAGGCCTTTTAGATAGGGCCAACGGAATCAAGGGATATGGGGAGAAAGCAGGAACGGGGTACTGATTTTGGATGATCAACCACGATCATATTGAATGGTGGTGCTGGGTCGAATGGCCTACTCCTGCACCTATTATTGATGTTTCTCTCTGAGAAAACCATTGCGGGTCATGGGTAGAACATACAAACAGCAACAGTCAGGATAGATCCCGGGTCTCTAGCGCTGTAAGGCAGTAGTGCTACTACTATGCCACCGTGCCACCCAATACTTCTCAGCATACTTAGTTTAGTTTACAGATACAGCGCGGAAACGGGCCCTTTGGCCCATCAAGTCCACGCCAACCAGTGATCCACGTACACTAGCACTATCCTGCGCCTACACACTAGGGACAATTTTACAATCTTAAGACTGGACACCTGAGCCTTCAACCTCTTGCACCTGCTTGCAGATGGTGGAAGAGAAACAAATGGGAATGAGGATGTAGGGGGAGGAGTGGCTGGGGAAAGAAAATGTACACTGGTGGAACTTGGCATAAAAGGCATTGATCTCGTTATGATCCAGCAATCTGAGCTTCCACCTCTAACGTTACTGTCCCCTTAGTCCACCACTACTAATGTGATCTTTTCGTTCCCACCTTCTGATTCTGGCCAGGGTGGTCTCAGAAACGAGTACGTAATCCTCGGCAGGGGAGAGCTGCACACCGTTTGCAAACCTCAGGTCATCCATGAGAACCTCCACTTGTTTAGTTACGGTGTCGTATTCCATCAATCTGCAAGGACAGGTGGCCGGCCATTAGACAGAGCAGTGTGGCCAACAATGAGAACGCTTCAACAAATTGGAAAGGCAAAAGTATTTTATCACTATTTTTAGTATGCATGTGCTGCTCCAACATCACAGAGAATACAGCAGGACGAGTGAATTGAAGTCATGCAGCAAGGAAACAGGCCCTTCGGCCCAACTTGTCCCTGCCAACCAAGATAGCCCGTCCAAGCTGGACCCATTTGTACCCCATTGGCCCATATGAAGATAGACAAATCTCCAGGGCCTGATCAGATATATCCAAGGACATTGTGGGAAACCAGAGAGGAAATTGCGGGAGCCCTGGTTGAAATTTACTAGTCATATTTAAATACAGGAGAGGTCCCGGAAAACTGGAGGGTGGCAAATGATGAGCCTCTATTCAAGAAGGGCTGCAGGGAAAATGCTTGGAACTATAGGTCAGTGAGCTTAACATCTGTAGTTGGTAAGTTACTGGAAAGTATTCTGAGGGATAGGATATACAGGCACTTGGATGGGCAAGAGCTGATCAGGGATAGTCAGCATGGTTTTGTACGTGGGAGGTCGTGACTCACAAATCTGATCGAGTTTTTTGAAGATGTGACCAAAAAGGTTGATGAAGGCAGAGGTCTAGATGTTGTGTACATGGACTTCAGCAAGGCATTCGACAAGGTTCCGCATGGCATGCTGCTCTGGAAGGTTAGATCGCATGGGATCCAAGGAGAGATAGCTGAATGGATAGAAAATTGGCTTCAAGGAAGGAAGCAGAGGGTGATGGTGGAAGGTTGCTTCTCAGACTGGAGGCCCGTGACTAGTGATGCGCCTCAGGGTTTGGAGCTGGGCCCATTACTGTTTGTCATCTAAATCAATGATTTGGTTAAGAACATACATTGCAAGATTAGCAAGTTTGCAGATGATACAAAAGTGGGTGGTTTTGCAGATAGTGAAGATGGTTGTGAAAAATTGCAGCAGAATCTGGATCGATTGGCCAGGTGGGCGGAGGAATGGTTGATGGAATTTAATACAGAGAAATGTGAGATGTGGAATTTTGGGAAGTCTAACATGGGCACGACCCACACAGTAAATGGTCAGCCTCTGGGGAGTGTTGTAGAGCAGAGGGATCTAGGAGTCCAGGTGAAGTCACAGGTAGATAAGGTGGTCAAAAAGGCTTTTGGCACATCGGTCTTCATTAGCCCGAGTATTGAGGATAGAAGTTGAGAGGAGTTGCAGTTGTATGGCGAGGTCACATTTAGAGTATTGTATTCAGTTCTGGGCACCATATCATAGGAAATATGTTGTCAAGCTGGAAAGGGTATGGAGAAGATTTACAAGGATGTTGCCAGGACTAGAGGGACTGAGCTATACACGGGGGTTGTAGGCTGGGACTCGATTCCTTGAAGCGCAGGAGGATGAGAGGTGATCTTATGGGGGCGCATGAGATCATAAGAGGAATAGATCGGGTCGATGCACAGTCTCTTGCCCAGAGTAGGGAAATCGAGGCCCAGAGGGCATAGATTTAAGGTGAAGGGGAAAGGATTTAATAGGAATCTGAGGGGTAACATTTTCACACAAAGAGTGGTGGATATATAGAACAAGCTACCAGAAGAGGTAGTTGAGGCTGGGACTATCCCAACATAAGACAGGTACAATTTTGGAGGGATATGGACCAAGCGCAGGCAGGTGGGACTAGTGTAGCTGGGACCTGTTGGCCAGTGTGGGCAAGTTGGGCCAAAGGACCTGTTTCCACATTGTATCACTCTATGACTCTATCACTAAACCTTTCCTATCCACGAACCCACCTGAATGGACTGTAGAAGAATACAGCACTGGAACAGAACCTTCGGCCCAAGATGTCTATGCCAAACACAATGTCAAGGTGAACTAACCTTGTCTGCACATAATCCATATCCGTCCTCTTCAAACATGTCCATGCACCTATGCAAAGGTCTCTTAAACATCACTATTGAATCCGCCCCCATCAATGAACCGGGTAGCACGCGTGTGTGTGTGTGTGTGTGGTGTGTGTGTGTGTGTGTGTGTGTGTGTGTGTGTGTGTGTGTGTGTGTGTGTGTGTGTGAGCGAGTCAGTCAGTCTACCTACCACTCTGTCCCTCTTCCACCACTCCCCATACCCCTCCCTCCCCACTTCCACTTCTCCTCCCCTCCCCCCTTACCCCCCCCCTCTCCCTTTCCGTCCCCCACCCCTCTCCCTTTCCGTCCCCACCCCTCCCCCTACCGAACCCTTTCCCCTACCCCTCAGTCCCTCTTCCACCACCCCCTAACCCTCCCCGCCCCGCTCAATCCCTCCCCCCACCCCTTCCCTCCCACAATCTTCCCCTCCCTCCCCTACCCCATCTCGCTCCTCCCCTCCCTCCACCATCCCTACCACCCATCCCCCACACCTCTCTCCCCCTCCCCCATCGCTCTCTCCTCCACTCCCCCACCCCCCTCTCTCCTCCCACCCCCACCCCTTCTCCTCCCTCCCCACTCTTCCCTCTCTCCCCCACCCCATCTCCTTCCTCCCCCACAACTCTCTCCCCTTCCCGTCTCTCCTCCCCACCCCTCCTCCCTCTTCATCTCCCTCTCCTGCTCCCACCCCCATCCCTCTCTCTCCCCCAGCTCCTCCCCTCCCACTCCCTCCCCCACCGCGCTCTTCACCCCCATCTTCCCCCCCCCACCCCCTTCCCCTCTCTTGCACCACTCCCCGCTACCCCTCTCCCACCCCCTCCCCATGCTCCCACCCCCCATCCCTCTCTCCTCCCCACCCCCGCCCCCTACCCCGTCCCTCTTCCACCAACCACCTACCCTCCCTCCCCACTCTCTTCCCCTTCTATCTCCCTTACCCCACCCCTCTCCCACCCTCCCTTCCCCCTCGCTCCCCTCTACCCCCCACCACTTCCCCTCTGTCCCTCTTCCACCACTCCCCCTACCCCCCCACTCCTTCCACTTCCCCCCCTCCCTCCCCACCCCTCTCCCCCTCCCTTCCCTCCCCCCCCCTCTTCCACCACTCCTCCCCCCCCCTTTCCCCCTCCCTCCCCACTCTTCCACCACTCCCTCCCTCCCCCTCTCCCTACCCACTCTTTTCCCCTCTCTCCCCCAACCCCTCCCTCCCCTAACCCATCTCCCTCCTTCCCTCCCTCCCTCCCCCCCCTTCTATCCCCTCCCCATCCCTCTCTCTCCTCCCCTCTCCCTCTCTTCAACCCTATCCCTTGCCTCCCCCCCCCATCCCTCTCCCACTCACCTTCCCTCTCCCATCCTCCTCCCCTCCCCCACACCTATCTCCCCCCTCACCCCCCACCCCCACCTCCTTCCCTCTCTCCCACCCCTTCCCTCTCCCCCACCCCTCTGTCCCTCTTCCCATCACTCCCCCCCTACCCCTCCCTACTCTTCCACTTCTCTCTCCCCCCCTCCCCACTCTTTTCCCTCTCCCCCACCCCCTCCCTCTCCCCCTCCCTCCACCCACCTCTCTCACCCCCTACCCCCCCCGCTCTCCTTGCCCTCCCAAATCTCTCCCGTTTCCTCCTCCTCTCCCCTCCTTCCCCTCTCCTCACCCCTTCTCCCTCTCCCCCCTCCCCCCCCCTGTGTGTTTGAGGGGTGGTTAGTGTGAGTGTGATGCCCCAGCCCCTGCCCCGCAAACGCCGTTGGGGAAACAGTCCCAACGGGTCTGCACTTGGTCTAGTATAATATTAAAACTCTGTGGCTGCTGGCTGGCTGTGTTTCTGCCTGACTTGTGGTTGCCAGCCTGTGGGTGCCAGCCTTTGATTCGTTGCTACGCCAACACCAGACCCACAAAAGCCCAGATTTTTTCCATTTCAGTAGAGATTTCACTTTTCATTCCAAGTATCCACTCCTGATTAAATTTTGTCGTGTTTATGTACACATTTTTAATAAAACCCTTCTTCCCCCCCCTCCACTCACTAATTTTGTCGCCTCCTGCTGGCCAGCGACCATAACGGCTGCTGGCGCCCGCATTTCGCCTCAAAGACGCCATTTAAAAACAGCCGCACTGCTGAGTCCTGAACGACTTGAGTTGGAGGACCATGTCTCCCGTGGGGGCCACGGGTAGGGAACGGCTGCGTTGGGGGAGCAGACCCAATGGGTCTGCACTTGGTCTAGTATCCTATAAACGTTGCCAATGTCACCTTAAACCTCTGCCCTACAGTTCTTTATTCCTTGCTCTGGGAAAAAGACACTGCATTTAACATGCCTGTTAAATGTTCTTTAGTGCCTGCCTCAGCCACTTCCTCTGGCACTCATTCCATATTCCATGTGAAAATGTTGCCCCTCAGGTTCCATTAAATCTTTGCCCTCTCACCTTAAACATATGTCGTCCGGTTCTCCATTTCCCTATCCTGAATAAAAGATACTGCATTTATCTAAACACTGAACACCCTATCTGTTTCCCTCATGATAGAAGATAGAACAGCACAGGAACAGGCCCTTCGGCCCACAATGTTTGTGCTGAACATAATGCCCATTGCATCTATCTGTACATGATCCATATCCCTCTATTCCTGCACTTCCATGTGCCTATCTTAAAGCGTCTTCAATGTCACAATCGTATCAGCTTCCACCGCCCCCTCTGGCAGTGTATTCCAGGCCCCCACTGCTGTGTAAAAAATCTTGTCCCACACATCTCCATTAAACTTTCCCTCTCTCACCTCGTACCTATGCCCTCTAGTGTTGAACATTTCCACCTGGGGGGAAAAGGTTCTGGCTGTCTACCCCATCCATGCCTCTCATAATTGTATATACTTCTGTCAGGTCTCCCCTCAATCTCAGGCGTTCCAAACAATCCAAGTCTGTCCACCCTCTCCCTAGCTCAGGGGTCAGCAACTTACGGCCCCTGGGTCGAATGCAGCCAGTAACCCAAAATCATCCGGCCTGCAGGCTCATTTTTTTCCCCGTAATCATCCGGCCCGCGGAGTCACATCCTGCGCAAAGCCGCCGGCACGGCCGCGCACCTTCTGTGAACATGCTCAAGAAAGAACTGCAGATGCTGGAGAAATCGAAGGTAGACAAAATGCTGGAGAAACTCAGCGGGTGAGACATGCAAAGATTGCATGAGGCTGCCTCAACAGCATTTTTGTCTACCTTCTGGGAGCACGTGATTTGATGCCTGCCAACGGGGCAGGATCCATGTGTACACGTGATAGATGTGGCCCGCCATCCGCTCACAGACATGCAGATGCAGAACAAGGTTAACGACCCCTGATTCAGCTGAAAACCTCTAATCCAGGCATCATACTGGTAAACCTACCATTGCAGAGCCTCCACATCTTTCCTATAACTGGAACTGCATGCAATACTTCAAGTTAATAGATGTGAGAGTAAAGTAGCTTTGAAAGCAATACGTTGAGAGCACTTACCGCCCATCCGCTGTTCCCTCGATCACCAGGTATTTGTGGTCCCGTCTCTGCCACTTGCTGCTGGAGTCCGTGAAGTAGATCTTTCTGCCATTCTGCGTGATGCTGAGGTCATTCACAAATGCCATCCTTTTCCCCTGGATAACCTCCTGGGCAGAGACCAACATCTTCACTTCACCTGCAATCACAACAGCGAGACTTGTCACTTACTTGGGTGCACACACTGCCAGCATTAAGTCAAAGATTTTTAAGAAAAAAAGCTTGCAACATACCATACCGCTTTACCCAAACGTAGATATTCAAATTATAACAAACTAGTGTCCATTTTATGCACTAATAAAGAAACTATGGAAAATAGTTACAAAGTACTGGAGTGGGTTATGCCCCGTCCCACTTTGGAAACCTGAACGGAAACCTCTGGAGACTTTGCGCCCCACCCAAGGTTTCCGTGCGGTTCCCGGAGGTTGCAGGTAGTGGAAGCAGGTAGGGAGACTGACAAAAACCTCCGGGGAACCGCACGGAAACCTTGGGTGGGGCGCAAAGTCTTCTGAGGTTTCCGTTCAGGTTTCCCAAGTGGGACAGGGGCATTAGGAAGCATCTTTGGTGAACATGGATAGTTGCTGTCTCAGGTCGAGACCCTTCTACAGATTCAAGGCGCTGTTCCTTGCTTTTACTCCTTTCTCTATAGAAAATAGTTGGGAGCTTCAGGTACCTTGGAGTTAATAAATGGTTGAGCTTCAAGCTCGTTGGTGTTACTATTACATGTTATTAGTCATGGAGCAACCACATTGATGCCACACCCAAGGAGCTCAGCCAAGGAGGCACCCCAATGCATCTACTTCCTGAGGAGAACAAGATAATTTGGCATGACTCCAATGGCTCTTACAAACTTCTAGACACACCACACCACATTTCAAGGTTACACGTCGTATCAGAAAGACAGGCAGGTGAGCAGAAGGGGTGGGGTAGTTCTGCTGTTAAGAAATGAAATTTGGTCCTTAGCAAGGGGTGACATAGGTTCACAAGATGTAGAGTCCTTGTGGTAGAGATGAAAAACTGCAAAGGTAAAAAGACCCTAATGGGAGCTATTTACAGGCCCCCGAACTAGCCAGGATATAGGGTACATCAGGAGATACAATCGGCATGTAAGAAAGACAATGTTACGGTGGTCATGGGAGATTTCAATTTGCAGGTAGACGGGGAAAATCAGGTTGGTACTGGACACCAAGAGATGGAATTTGTAGAGTGCCTTCGAGATGGTTTCTTGGAGCAACTTGTAGTGGAGCCTACCAGGGAAAAGGCAATTCTAGATTTAGTGTTGTGTAATGAACCGGATTTGATGAGGGAACTCAAGGTACAGGAGCCATTGGGAGGTAGCGATCACAATATGATAAGTTTTAATCTGCAATTTGAGAGGGAGAAGGTGAAATCAGACGTGTCGGTATTACAGCTGGACAAAGGGGACTACAGAGGCATGAGGGAGGAGGTGGCCAAAGTTGACTGGAAAGGGATACTAGCAGGGATGACAGTGGAACAGCAATGGCAGGAATTTCTGGGAATAATCTGGAAGATGCAGGATCTTTTCACTCCAAAGAGGAAGAAAGACTCTACGGGGGGAGGGGGGGGGGAAGAATGAGTTGACCATCGCTGACAAGGGAAGTCAGGGACAGTATATAAAACTGAAAGAGAAGCGTATAACATCACAAAGAATAGCGGGAAGCCAGAGGGTTGGGAAGCTTTTAAAGAACAACAGAAGGTAACTAGAAAGACAATACGGGGAGAAGAGATGAAATATGAAGGTAAGCCAGCCAATAGCCAAAACAATCCAAGTCTGTCCAACCTGTCCTTGCATCAAATAGTCTAACCCAGGCATCATTCTGCTAAACCTCCGCTGCACCCTCTCCAGAGCCACCACATCCTTCCTGGACTGCACACAATCCTCTAAATGCAGCCAAGCCAAAACCCTTTAAAGCCATATTGAGACTTCCCGACAAACTCAATGGCCCGACAGATGAAGACAAGCATGCCACCCTTAATACTACCCTCCACCGATAATGGCTGCAAAACCATTGGTAAGTTGAGACTACACCTCTTATCTCAGAAGCCACCTTCCAATGAAGACACAGGATTCACTCTCACTGCACCAGCAGTCTTTGGCCATCTGAGAAAAAGGACATCTGAAGATATCAACCTCCAGGACAAGGCTCCAGGCAGGAGATTGATCCTCGCCTGTTCTTTGCTTGTGAGAATTGGACAACCTACCACAGGCACCTCAAGGCACCAGCGGGATCCTAATACCAAATCTTCCAAAATAAATCAAACCAGGGCAGGATCTTCACAGTGAATGGTGGGGCTCTGGAGAGTGTAGAGCAGAGGGATCTAGGAGTGCTGGTACATCATTCATGGAACTTGACATTACAGTCAGCAGGTTGCAGTTCCACCAGCACTCTACACAAGATTCCAGTATCTACAGTTACTTGTGTCTCTACTGAATATAGAATGTTACGGTTGTACAAGATGTTGGTGAGGCTACATTTGGAGTATTGTATTCAGTTTTGGTCACCCTGCTATAGGAAGAATGTTATTAAGCTGCAGTGAAAAACGTTTGCATGCAATCCAATCAATTAATACTATGCTTCAACACAAACTCAAGTACAATAAGTAGCACAAAGGGAAAGATACAAAGAGCAGAATATAGTTTTCAGCATTGTAGTGCATCAGATCCATGGAGTGGACCCGAGGGCCTGAGCTACAGGGAGAGGCTGGGCAAGTTAGGACTTTATTCCTTGGAGTGCAAGAGGCAGAGGGGTGATCTTATAGAGGTGTATAAAATCAGTAAGGGAATAGAATGTAGTCTTTTCCCCAAGTTAAGGGAAAGAAGAACTGAAGGGCATTAGTTTAGGGTGAGAGGGAAAAGATTTAATAGGAACCTGAAATTACCTCCTCTGAGTTATCAGAGGAGGTAATTGAGACAGTTATATTTAAAACACACTGGGACATCGGTAGGAAAAGTTTACTGTAGATCACATCCGCATATACACCATAACGTAGGATTACACCCATGCTCTTATACAATTCCATAAACAACCAGGTTTTTATGGTGAATTATATTAATAGTAATTAAAAGAGTCTACCTGTGACTGGATTAACTTCAAACAGCCCATAGTAAGCATCTGCCACGAAGAGAGTGCCGTTGGGGCCTACCCGCAGGCCCAATGGCCTTCCACAGGTTGGTTCATCTTCTCTTGTTCCTGGGTGCAAGAGAAAGCAGGCGGCAACATCAGAGAACGGCCGGCAAGTCAATTAGAAGGCAGTGAAGGCACGAGGGGGAGAGAGAAAGAAATCACAATCTTTCATTTACCATAGGGAAAAATATGTCACTCAATAATCATCCCAACTTCTAAGAGATAGTTGTTTAAAATATTTTTTTTCTTTAAAGAGAAAAATGAAAATAAATGAAAAAGCATGATGCAGCTCCTTAAGTTGTTGGTGAGATAATGTGTACAGCTGCATCATGATGTCCCAACTTCATAGAAGTAGAAGTACCAAGTACCAATGTCATTGAGTTGGAAAGTGAGCAGAAGAGATTGACCAGGATGTTACCTGGGTTTGAGTTACAGGGAGAGGTTGGATAGGCTGGGACATTTTTCGTTAGAGTGTGCAAGGCCAAGGAATGACCTTAGTGAACAATGACATGATTGAGGTGTACAAGATCATGAGGGGCATGGATAAAGTGAACATTCACAGTGCTTTTCCACCAGGGTTGAGAATTCTAAAGCTAGAGGGCATAGGCATAAGATATTTAAGAGGGAGAACGGTTTTTACGGAGAGTAGTTCGTATCTGGATTGAACTGCCAGAGGGAGGTGATACAATTATGATGTTTAAAAGACATTTGGTTGGGCATGGATAGGAAGGATTTATAGGGAATTGTGCCAAATGCAGACAAATGGGACTAGCTTTATATGCCAACCTGGTCGGCACAGACAAGGTGGGCCGAATTGCCTGTTTCCGTGCTGTACAGCTCAGTGGCTCTATTGCAACAAAATATCTCTTAAGTATTTTTCTAAAAATCATGGTACAGGTGCACAACCTTTTATCCGAAAGCCTTGGAACCAGACACTTTTCGTAATTCGGAATTTTTCGGCTTTCGGAATGGAAGATTTTTAGCGTAGATTTTAACGGCTGGCTCAGTGGTAGAGTGCTCGGCTCATATCCTCAAGGTCGCGAGTTTGCGCCTCGATCCCGGCAGTTACTCGATCGTGAGTTTTAGTCTTCAATGTAGTTTTTTCTTGCAGAATAGGAGAGAATAGGGAGGGTTAGGCTGGGATCATTCTCTGCGAGATGATCTTAGTGCGGGAGACAAGTGTAGGAGAGGTGTACCGACTGTGTGGGCAGAAATTTGGAAATGATTGCCCACCATTCTCAAAAGCCGCTGTGTCTCCCTGTCCCTCCAACTCCAGAGGAATCCGCTCCCCGATGGGCCGCTACGGCGACAAGTGGCAGTTCGCCCACAGCCCGAGCTGTGTCAGCCCAAGAACAAGATGTACCTTGCACACCATCAGCTTCTGTCCCTAAGGGGAGCGTGTTCCTCTGTAGTTGGAGCGGGGCTGGGCTGGAGTTGCTGATCTGGGATCTCCGTGCTTGCAGTGGGCCTGGGGGTCGGTGTCCCGATGAGGGGGGGCAGCTCGGGCTGTGGGCGAACTGCCACTTGTCGCCGTAGCGGCCCATCGGAGAGCGGCTTCTGGTGGTCCTGACGTCTCCGGCTACCCCCCTATATAGGAGCCGAGACTGGGAACTGTACCGCCCTTGCAGGTGAGCAGGAGAGTTGGGTTGTTTGCAATTGCAGAGGGAGGGGGCAAGGGCGGTGAGTCTCTGGGATCTCCGTGCTTGCAGTCGGTGTCCCGTTGGTCCTGACGTCTCCGGCCACCCCCCTGGACAGGAGCTGAGAATGGGAACAGTGCCGCCCTTGCCCCCTCCCTCTGCAACTGCAAACAACCCCACTCTCCTGCTCACCTGCAAGGGCGGTACAGTTCCCAGTCTCAGCTCCTGTACAGGGGGGTGGCCGGAGACGTCACAGCCCGAGCTGCGCCCCCTCATCCGCAACCCCAAGAACAAGACGTACCTTGCACACCATCAGCTTCTGTCCCTACGGGGAGCGTGTTTCTCTGGAGTTGGAACGGGGCTGGGCTGCTGCTGGCTGTGGGTCTCTGGGATCTCCGTGCTTGCAGTGGGCCTGGGGGTCGGTGTCCCGTTGGTCCTGACTGGCACTGACCTGCTGGCATCGCCGACGTGAAGACAGTGCAAAGCCCCCGCGCCGGTGCAATGGGTGGGGAGCTGGAGAGGGGAGGGAAGGGGTCACACACATGGCCGGGAAGCATAGGGGTGTAGGTGGGGTGAAACTGAAGGGAGCGACAATCTGCTGCTGCCTGCCCGCTGAGTTAAAAAGTTCCTACGCAAGACTCACGATACACTGTGTATCGTGAGCCTACCGTGGGAACGTTTTAACTCAGCGGGCAGGCAGCAGCAGATTGTCAATTATTAACCCTCCCGCGCAATATACCCTCACCTTCTCTTTTATGAATGGGGGTTTAGTTCCCCTTTCTTCGAGGACCGACCGGAGGTTCCGCTGTCACCTCTGCGGGCCGCCCTTGGTGAACGTCTTCAAGGACCGAAAAAATGTCCGCTATTCGGAGCTTTTCGTTATTTGGAATTTCGGATAAAAGGTTGTGCACCTATACTGCAGAAATGTTTAACCACAGTTCAGTACACGGACTATGCCTACGTTATATCAAGAAGTGCTTACCACAAGGCAATTTGCCGATCCTTGCCACGCTGTGTATATTTCCATCACTGATTTTCAGAATCTGGCCATCAGCTGTTCCAGTGAATATCACATCTGTAGAGACAATAATTCAGTTGCCTTAACAACTTACCTGAAGGAAGATCAAATTCTTACTTTCAATTTTATTTTGAAACTGAAAAGATGGTATACGTAAGAACTATATTCTGCATTCCGTGTATTCCCCTTTGCTCTACCTATTGTATTTGAGTTTGAACTATTGTATTTAAGTACAGTATTAACTGATCTGTTTGGATATCATTCAAAATAAAGCTTTTCACTGTACCTTGGTATGCGTGACAATAATAAACCTAAACTGGTTGTACGCAACAAATACTTTTCACTGTACCACGCTCAGTACACGTAACAATAAACTCAACACAAACTTAAAATTCTGGAAGTCTTGAAGTTATTTTCAAGTATTTGTACATAAAGTATTTATCATATAAACTATTATGGTTACCTTGTAATATGGTTATTAATCTTTTGTATTGCTGGTTGTATATTTACCTCTGTGTTATTTTGTTAATAGGTCGGCAAAGCTGCAGCAAGTAAGAATGTCATTGTTCCATTGCTGCTACATATGACAGTTTAGAGAGTTAGGAAGAAGACTGAAAAACAGGATTCTAGGGTGGTTATCTCTGGATTGCTTCCCGTACCTCGTGCTGGTGAGGGAACAGGGAGATAGGGGATCTGAATGTGTGGTTGAGGGGCTGGAGCAGGGAGCAAGGATTTAGATTTATAGACCACTGGGATCTCTTCTGGGGTAGGGGTGACCTGTACAAAAGGGACCGGTTACACCTTAACTGGAGGGGGACCAACGTTCTGGCAGGCAAGTTTGCTAGTGCTACACTTGTGGGTTTAAACTAAATAATGGGGGGGGAGAGGAGGGATTGACAAATTGAGAGTATAAAGATGGAATTAAAGGGGAAGAGGGAAAGCGAGTGCAGGAAAAGTTACAAAAGACTCCCGAATTAATGGGAAGGAAATTTCGAGAAGGGATAAGAGAGTAAGGTCAGGGCCAATAGTGACCGTGAGTGAGAGGGGACGTGAATACCAAAGTCAAAGTGTTGGATATGAATGCGCGAAGTATAAGAGATAAAGTGGATGAGCTTGAGGCTCAGTTAGAAATTGTCAAGTATGATGTTGTGGGAATTACAGAGACATGGCTGCAAGAGGACCAGGGCTGGGAACTGAATATTCAAGGGTATACATCCTATCGAAAAAACAGACAGGTGGGTAGAGGGGGTGGGGTAGCTCGGTTGGTGAGGAATTAAATTCAGTCCTTCGTGAGGGGTGACATTGAAACAGGAGATGTAGTGTCAGTATGGATGGAACTGAGGAATTGTAAGGGTAAAAAACTGGCCTCCAAAACAGTAGCCTGGATGTCGGGTGCAAGTTGCACCAGGAGTTAAAATTGGCATTCGAAAAGGTAATGCTGTGCTGGTTATGGGAGATTTCAACATGCAGGTAGACTGGGAAAATCAGGTTGGTACTGGACTCCAAGAAAGGGAGTTTGTGGAGTGCCTCCGTGATGGATTCTTAGAGCAGCTTGTATTGGAGCCTACCAGGGAGAAGGCAATTTTGGATTTAGTATTGTGTAATGAACCGGATTTGATAAGGGAACTCGAGGTAAAGGAGCCATTAGGAGGTAGTGACCATAATATAATATTTTAATCTACAATTTGAGAGGGAGAAGGGTAAATCGGTGTCAGTATTACAGTTGAACAAAGGGGACTATGGAGCCATGAGGGAGGAGCTGGCCAAAGTTGACTGGAAAGATACCCTAGCAGGGACGACAGTAGAACAACAATGGCAGGTATTTCTGGAAATAATACAGAAGGTGCAGGGTCTGTTCATTCCAAAGAGGAAGATTTGAGGGGAGTAAGGGGTGACAGTGGCTGACAAGGGAAGTCTAGGGACAGTATAAAAATAAAAGAGAAATATAATATAGCAAAGATGAGTGGGAAGCCAGAGGATTGGGAAGCTTTTAAAGAGCAACAGAAGAACGGGGAGAAAATTGAGGTAAGATAGCCAAGAATATAAAGGAGGATCGTAAATGCTTCTTTACGTATGTGAAGAGGAAAAAAATAGTTAAGACCAAAGTTGATCCCTTGAAGACTGAAAAGGACGAATTTGTTATGGGGAATAAGGAAATGGCAGACGAGTTGAACAGGTACTTTGGATCCGTCTTCACTAAGGAGGACACAAACAATCTTCCAGTGGCCAGATACTAGTCGCAGAGGATCTAGGGTGATGGCAGAATTAAAGGAAATTCACATTAGGCATGAAATGGTGTTGGGTAGACTAATGGGACTGAAGGCTGATAAACCCCCAGGGCCTGATGGTCTGCATCCCAGGGTACTTAAGGGAGTAGCTCTAGAAATCATGGATGCATTGGTGATAATTTTCCAATGTTCTATAGATTCAGGATCAGTTCCTGTGGATTGGAGGGTAGCTAATGTTATCCCACTTTTTAAGAATGGCGGGAGAGAGAAAGCAGGGAATTATAGACCAGTTAGCCTGATATCGGTGGTGGGGAAGATGCTGGAGTCAGTTATAAAAGATGAAATAGCGGCACATTTGGACAGCAGTAACAGGATCAGATGAAATAGCGTCAGCATGGATTTACGATGGGGAAATCATGCTTAACTAATCTTCTGGAATTTTTTGAGGATGCATCTAGGAAAATGGACAAGCGAGAGAGAGCCAGTGGATGTAGTGTACCTGGACTTTCAGAAAGCATTTGATACAGTCCCACATAGGAGATTAGTGGGCAAAATTATGGCACATGTTATTGGGTGCAGGGTGCGGACATGGATAGAAAATTGGTTGGCAGACAGGAAACAAAGAGTAGGGATTAACGGGTCCCTTTCAGAATGGCAGGCAGTGAATGGTGGGGAACTGCAAGGCTCGGTGCTGGGACCTCAGCTATTTACAATATCTATTAATGATTTAGGTGAAGGGATTAACATTAGCAAATTTACAGATGACTCAAAGCTGGATGGCAGTGTGAACTGTGAGGAGGATGCTATGAGGATGCAGGGTGGGTGAGTGGGCAGATGCAGTTTAATGTGAATAAATGTGAGGTTATACACATTGGGGGCAAAAACAGGAAGGCAGATTATTATCTAAGTGGAGTCAAGTTGGGAAAAGGGGAAGTATAACGGGATCTGGAGATCCTTGTTCATCAGTCACTGAAAGTAAGCATTCAGGTACAGCAAGCACGCAGTGAAGAAAGCAAATGGCATGTTGGCCTTTATAACAAGAGGAGTTGAGTAGAGGAGCAAAGAGGTCCTTCGGAAATTGTAGAGCCCTAGTGAGACCACACCTAGAGTATTGTGTGCAGTTTTGATCTCCAAATTTGAGGAAGGACATTCTTGCTATTGAGGGAGTGCAGTGTAGGTGCACAAGGTTAATTCCCGGGATGGCGGGACTGTCATATGCTGAGAGAGTGGAGCAGCTGGGCTTGTACACTCTGGAATTTAGGATGAGAGGGGATTTTATTGAAACATAAGATTATTAAGGGTTTGGACACGCAAGATACACTTGTTCTCGATGTTGGGGGAGTCCAGAACCAGGGACCACAGTTTAAGAATAATGGGTAAGCCATTTAGAACGGAGATGAGGAAATACTTTTTCACACGGAAAAGATTATTAAGGGTTTGGACACTCAAGATAAACTTGTTCCCGATGTTGGGGGAGTCCAGAACCAGGGACCACAGTTTAAGAATAATGGGTAAGCCATTTAGAACGGAGATGAGGAAATACTTTTTCACACGGAAAGTTGCAAGTCTGTGGAATTCTGCCTCAGAGGGCGGTGGAGGCCGGTTCTCTGGATACTTTCAAGAGAGAGTTAGATAGACCTCTTAAAGATAGCGGAGTGAAGTGATTTGGGAGAAGGCAGGAACGGGGTACTGATTGTGGATGATCAGCCATGTTCACATTGAATGGCGGTGCTGGCTCGAAGGGTCAAATAGCCTACTGATGCCCCTATTGTGCATTGTCTAAACCCTCTTCACTCTTGTTTGAGATGACATTCACAAACTTAAAACTCTCACTCCCCACCCAACCCCTCCTTCTCTGTGCCCATCCTGCACTGCACCTATTTCTCCTCTCTCCCACCCACCTATACTCTGGCTACATAATTCACATCTCTTCTATCCTTGTCTTACACCTTCCGCCTTTACATCTCTAGCCTTAGTCTATCCAAACCCACCCTTGCCTGTGTTCACCTATTACCTGCCACACTTTGCCCAGCTCTTCCTCTCTTCCAGCTTTCTCCTGTCGCACTACACAGTCTGAAGGGCCATGACACTGAACGTTGCCAATCCACGTTCTCCAGAGATGATCTCTGACCCGCTGAGTTACTCCAGCACAGCGTTGCTTTTTTTTTTTTTTTTAAACTTGCACAATTTTCCGTCTCAAGAGTCACAATTAATATACGAATAAACAAGGTGCATCCATACCTCCAATGTGTGCAATAGATTCTGGTCCCAAAAGCTGTCCTTCCCACAAGCGTTCAGCCTGCCTTAACTTATCATTTGCTTCCAAAGGACCAACCAGCAAGGGAGGCTCCTTATAACTGGAGGTGAGAGGGGGAATGGAAATAAAAACAAAGATCAACGGTCTGAAGTCAGCAGACACAAGAAACTGTAGATGCTGGTTTATACCAAAGATAGACACAAAGTGCTGGAGTAACGCAGCAGGTCAGGCAGCATCTCTGGATAAAATGGATAGGTGATGTGTCAGGTCAGGACCCTGCTTCAAACTGGCAAGCTCTAGTTCATCCTTCAATGTTAATCTTCTCAGATTGTCCAGAGTGCTAATCCTCTTTACTGCAAATATTTGCACAATGTAATCATTCAACATGGTAACCTTTTTTTATTAATATCATCACCATAGTCCATTTTTATGGGATCTATTCTACATAATATTTTTGTGTTGATTTCAGATCAGAGATCACTTCTGGAACAAGGCTGGGATCCTTTACAAGTCTGGGAGGTGAAACAGCGAGACGTGTAGGCCTGGAAACAGCTATTTTGCAGCAGCAGCAGACTGTGCTATGACTTGCAGTGGTGCATCCCTGTGGCAGGATACAGTCTACATCTGTGACATTGACTGCTGCAAATCCACTCACGTTTGTATTGATATTTATGCAATTAGATAGCCAACTTTATTTTTAATCTCACATTCCGCTTGGGTAGCTCACACCACAATATTGACCTTGAATTCACCAGTTTCAAGTATTACCCCCTCCTTTCCCGTCCCAACGTTGGTGCACACACATTACCCTCATCACCTCCCACCCCCGTCACCCTGTTCCTTTCCTACTCCTCCAAACAATGCTCTCCCGTCCCATTTCCACTTTAACCCCCCCCCCCTCCCTTCCACCCATATCCCTCCCTCTGGCTTTACATTTCACTCCTCCTCTGGCTCTCCTTATCCAATACTCCTTTTGTCTCCTTTTCACCTCCAGCTTTTGTCACTTACTCTGCCCATCACCCCCTCCCCTCACCTGTATCCACCCATCACTCGAGGCTTTGCCCCGCACCACCTCTCTTTTTTAGCTTTCTCTCCCACCAACACCTCATCAGTTTGATGAAAGATCCCGAACCCAAAATGTCCTCTGTCCATTCCCTTCACAGAAGTTGCCTCACCTGCTGAGTCCTATAGTGCTTTGTGTTTTGCTCAAGATTCCAGTATCTGCAGTTCCTTGTGTCTCTGTATTCAATCTACTAGCTTCCCAGCAACCATCAGGCTCGTGGACATTGCAGAACACTAACCTCAGCAACCATGATCTTCTATGGACTGTGTCTTTGGTTGCACTATGGACTTCTATTTTTATTATGGTTACCTAGAATGAATGTTATACATTTATTATACATTACGTGTGTTATTGCAATCACAGGACTGGTAAGCAGCAGGAATTTCATTCTTCTGTTGCCCCAACATATGACAATTAAATACTCAAGATGTTAGGAAGTGTTTGAAATTTGCAAAAATTGGTAGCTGTCAAGAAAAATATTAAAATTACTTTTTATAAATGCATTTACAAGTAGAATTGTTGCCTTTTCCAAGTAGTCAATCTGCAACTGCAGCTTACTGGCTAAAGTACTGGCCTCAGAGTATGATGGGTGTATGGAACAAGCAGCTAGAGGTGGTAATTGAGGCAGGTACTATAACAACATTTAAAAGACACTTGGACAGGTATATGGACAGGAAAGATTAAGGAGGATATATGCAGGTGGGACTAATGTTGATGGGGTACAATTGGGCTGAAGGGCCTGTTTCTGTGCTGTACGACTATGATCCAATGCAAACGGAGCCTTACCTGAAAGGTTGGGGGTTTATCGGCGACTGCAGCAGCAGCGCTGCCGTCAGTAATGGAACCACGATAGTCACAACAAGAGTTGTCAGGGTTATCCGGAACACCTTCCCACTGTACGCACTGGAAGAGAAACATGCAACAATTTGCAATGGTTGCCATGAATTGTAGGGCGGGAGGTTCATTTGTTTTACCTTACTTTTGCGATTACAGCGTTGTGGGGCATGTTTGAAAGAGATTGCATTTAGTTTGCAAATACGCATTGCATGCACCCCTGCATTTAGTTCGCCAACACTCTCTGCATATAGACCACTGCATTTAGTCCACCAACCCAAGCTCAAACATGCGCCACACTATTTAGCTGATCAACGTTCTCCATTCTCCAGGCTAGATGCAAGAAGATTGCTCCCGATGTTGGGGAAGTCCAGGACAAGGGGTCACAGCTTAAGGATAAGGGGGAAATCCTTTAAAACCGAGATGAGAAGAACATTTTTCACACAGAGAGTGGTGAATCTCTGGAACTCTCTGCCGCAGAGGGTAGTCTGTGCACCAGTGGATTGGCTATAAATACGAGGGACTGCACCTGCAATGCTGGACAGGAAGGCTGTGGATCAGAGGGTATGGAGGGGAGCAGTACAGGATACTGAATTGGATGACAAGAATGATCATATTGAATGGAAAGCACAGAGAACCGAAGGCCGAATGGCACACCTGATCTCCTGCCATCAGGCAATTTATCGAAGCATCAAGCCCACTATTGGTGCTAAACAGCTTCCTCTATGAGGCTGCCAGCCCAGTCACCCTGCACCCACAGTCACTTGTCATACTGCGGCTGGCACGGACCTTTAATCTGGCACTGCCAGTCAAATTGTACTGCTGTATTTTAACATTGTTTTTTTTACCCTTTTAACTATTTATACTGTTCCTCAGGGCACTGGATTGTTTTTTAGTGTTATTATGTGTGAACTTTTACCAATGTATTGCCACCAGCCCTATTCACTGGGAAATTTTCATTTTGCACCGTTTCATTTTGCACCAACTGCTTGCCTGACAGATTTTGCACCATTGGCTGCATGTGGCCCTTTGGCCAGAGGGTATCAGGTACCTGCAGATCATATTTGTGCACCGCTGCCTATTGCACCCCTCTCCTGCAGTTTGCACCGCTGCATTGCCCTCTCCTGCAGTTTGCACCGCTGTATTGCCCTCTCCTGCAGTTTGCACCGCTGTATTGCCCTCTCCTGTATTGCCCTGTACCCGCTGTATTGGCCTCTCCTGCAGTTTGCACCGCTGTATTGGCCTCTCCTGCAGTTTGCACCGCTGCATTGCCCTCTCCTGCAGTTTGCACCGCTGTATTGCCCTCTCCTGCAGTTTGCACCGCTGTATTGCCCTCTCCTGCAGTTTGCACCACTGCATTGCCCTCTCCTGCAGTTGCATTGCCCGCTCCTGCAGTTTGCACCTCTATATTGGCCTCTCCTGCAGTTTGCACCGCTGCATTGCCCTCTCCTACAGTTTGCACCGCTGCATTGCCCTCTCCTGCAGTTTGCACCCGTACATTGATCCCGCGTTCGGATTGCACCGGACATTGATCCCGCGTTCGGATTGCACCAGACCAAAACATCCGTCTGACGGCAAAGGGCACTGTGATCTACGTCCTTCCCATGGCCGCAATCACCTGCCAGGCCACTACCTGACATGCTTGGTGTCCACATCCCGGGACTCGTCCGCCACAACCCGCGACTGCTGGAGTCGGCGCTGCCGCAGCCCCTCGCTCTCCTTCATCCTCCCTGGCGCATGCGCTCGCCGCGCTTTACCCCACCGTTCTCATGCGCCAGAGCCGCCAGACCACGCCTCTCCTCCCAGTGCGCATGCGTAGGAGCCGCCAGACCACGCCTCCCCTCCTAGCGCGCGTGCCAGAGCCGACAGACCACGCCCCTACTCCCCGCGAATGCGCCACAGCAGTCAGGTTACGCCATTCTCCCAGTGCGCATGCGTTCGAGCCACCTGGCCACGCCCCTCATCGTGCGCCTGCGCAAGCCCCCCGGCCCCGCCCCTCCTCCCTGCGCAGTCCCTCCCTGCGGCACGCGGCCAACCGTCACCACATCCCAACCGCCACGTGTAGGAAGGAACTGCAGATGCGGGTTCACACTGCAAGATAAATGCGGAGTGCTGGAGGAACTCAGGCAGCATCTCTGGTGTTGTGAGGCAAATGAGGCTTTAACGCTGCTTGAAATTTACTTAAACTTTATTTAAGCTTTAAGCAACTAATTTCCGTAATACATAACTTCAAACCGTCTGGAAAATATCGCTGACCCGAGACCCTGCACATGTGCACATTCTGGATAGGCCCCACTAATGTAGCAATGTTACAAAATTTTGAGATTTAAAAAAATCAAGTCTGCAATTTATCCCATCAGATAAAGCATAACAATAAGTTTAATTTGACACCAAATTCACTTTCATATCTCAAGTATTAAAAAAGTTATGACCATTTTCATACTCGGAAATTAGCATCTTGTTCCCTATTGATTTTCAATGGACATTACAAAAAAGCTGTGATCTTGGATAGTCAAACGCCCATTTCTTAAGGAAAGATTAACATTTTTAAATAGCCTAAGTGTCCAAAGATTATTCACAAATAATTCACAATATAACATGATTTTTATATTTAATTTACATTAATTTATAGGCCAAATGGAAGGAATTTAGTGTTCAATTGCTGTAAATAAATGCCCATTTAAATCGGCTTTCTAGTGGGTTCATGTGGAACGCGCTGGTTTAGAACGTTGACATAGCGCTGGATTAGTGCCCTCAAATGCCGAGAAAAATACTGCGGGATATAAAATGCCCAAAATGAACTACTCGCCATAGATAACTTGATATTCAGGGTTATATATATGCCCCATTTAATGTAAAAATAAGGTACATACCTTTAATTTGTTTGCGACCGGGTCTTGCAGCGATTTTTCGTTAATGATTTACTAGGCTGAACATGTGCGATTAGTACAGCCTAGTAAAAATCGCGTTTTAAACCCGCCCCCTCCAAACAGCGCCAAAACGCCAACATGGCTGAGGGCAGATTCCTAATGACGATTCAGGTAGGTTTTGTAACATACCTAACTAATGCGCACACTGTGGATAGGCCCCACTAATGCGCACACTTCATTCTCCCCTCCTATTTATCAGTTGAAACGGTCAGGAGGTTTAATATGTCTTGATGACCGTCGCAGCATTGGAGCATTAGGAGATAATGGTGTTTCAATAGCTGGTGGTACATATATTGTTTGGTCATCAACTTCACTCATATTGTTATTTACATTTTCAATTTTAGAATTACTTATAGAAATCCCCATAGAGGATGATGGGAGTGTTGAAGGAAGTTCTCAAGTCAAGTCAAGTTTATTTGTCACATACACATACGCGATGTGCAGTGAAATGAAAGTGTCAATGCTCGCGGACTTTTGTGCAAAAGACAAACAACAAAACAAACTATAAACACAATCATAACACACATATACCTTTACATAATAAATAATGGAAGGAAAAACGTTCAGTAGAGTTAGTCCCTGGTGAAATAGGCGTTTACAGTCCGAATGGCCTCTGTAAAGAAGCTCCTTCTCAACCTCTCTGTTCTCACCGCATGGCAACGGAGGCGTTTGCCTGACCGTAGCAGCTGGAACAGTCCGTTGCAGGGGTGGAAGGGGTCTCTCATGATATTGTTGGCTCTGGAGTTGCACCTCCTGATGTATAGTTCCTGCAGGGGGGCAAGTGAAGTTCCCATAGTGCGTTCGGCCGAACGCACTACTCTCTGCAGAGCCTTCTTGTCCTTGGCAGAGCAATTCCCAAACCAGATGGTAATGTTCCCGGACAAGATGCTTTCCACCGCCGCTGCGTAGATGCACTGGAGGATCCTCGGAGACACTATGAATTTCCTCAATTGCCTGAGGTGGTAAAGGCGCTGCTTTACCTTACGCACGAGTGCTGAGGCGTGTGCTGTCCATGTCATATCCTCAGAGATGTGGACTCCCAGATATTTAAAACAGCTCACCCTATCCACAGGATCCCCATTTATCCTCAATGGAGTGTACGTCCTCGGATGATGTGCCCTCCTAAAGTCCATGATCAGTTCCTTCGTTTTTTTGATGTTCAAGAGGAGGCTGTTATCCTGGCAGCAGAGTGCTAGATCAGCCACCTCCTCCCGGTAGGCCTTCTCGTCGTTGTCTGAGATCAGGCCCACCACCACAGTATCATCAGCAAACTTAATTATTGAGTTGGAGCTGAACCTAGCCACACAGTCATGTGTGTACAGGGAGTACAATAGGGGGCTGAGGACGCAACCCTGGGGCAATCCTGTGCTCAGGGTGAGGAACTTCGATGTATTCCCTCCCATCTTGACCACCTGGGGCCTGGCGGTGAGAAAGTCCAGGACCCAGGCACACAGGGAGGTGTTGAGTCCCAATTCCATTAGCTTCCCAGCCAGTCTGGTGGGGACTATCGTGTTGATGCCTGAACTGTAGTCTATGAACAGCATCCTCACGTAGCCACCCTTCTGGCTGTCCAGATGGGAGAGAGCGGTGTGCAAGACCTGGGAGACCGCATCGTCCGTGGATCTGTTCGGACGGTATGCGAACTGCAACGGGTCCATGTTCCGAGGGAGGAAGGCGCAGATGTGTTTCTTCACCAGCCTCTCAAAGCATTTCATGACTACCGAGGTAAGGGCCACCGGATGGTAGTCATTCAGACAGGCAGGGGAGGCATTTTTTGGTACCGGTATAATGATGGATTTTTTTAAGCAGGCAGGGATCACGGACTTGTCCAGGGAGAGGTTGAATAATGTAGTGAGCACTGGAGCTAGCTGCTTAGCACAGGACTTGAGTACTCGCCCCGAGATGCCATTGGGGCCTGCAGCTTTTCTCGTGTTCACCCGTGTCAGAGCCCTCCTCACGTTGTGCTCGGACAGCGAGAATGTGTGCACATTCCTCCCTTTAGCTTTGGTAGCCAGCCCACTGGTGGTATTGTCAATAGTCGGCAGACCTGAGATGGTGTTGCCCCTCTCGAAACGAGCGTAAAAGGAGTTCAGGTCATCAGCTAGGGAGGTGCCGGCACTTGCGGATGAGGGAGGGGTGCTCCGGTAGTTGGTTACAATCCGTAACCCCTGCCACAGGCTTCTGGTATCCTGCTGCTCAATCTGTAACCATCTTGTCTCTGTACCTCCTCTTTGCGTCCTTCACCGCCCTTCGCAGTCAGTAGGACTCTGCCTTGTAGACGTCCATGTTTCCTAATGCCAGGCCCGAGTTGTAGGCAGCGGTGCGAGCATTCAGGGCCACACGGACAGACCTGTCCACCCAGGATTTTTGGTTCGGAAAGGTGCTTACCCTTACCGTGGGGACGATGTTGTCAGTTATTGTTGCAATGAAGTCCGTGACTGCTTCCGCGGACTCACTGACGTCACTGGAACTTGCTTCAAACATATTCCAGTCGACATCACTGCTCGATTAATGTTATCAGGGAATGATGGAGCTGATGGAGAAGACGGACATGGTGCAAGGTCACAAAGTGAGATAGTTGATTGACGTCCATCCTGATACTTGATAGTTGCATAAGAAGGGTTAACATCAGTCAGTTCAACTTCATCAACAAAAGGCTCATTCTTATTTGATTGGACATAACGACGAAGCAGCACAGGACCATGGCTAGTCAACCACTGATGGCAGAGAAAGTACCACTAGAAGAATGTCTCATTCTTGCTCATGTGGAGTAGATTGGTACAGTTAACGACGATCTGATGGAGTAATGCAGCACAGGACCACTGGCTAGTCAACCATGATGGCACGGTTTCACTGCTTTCCAAATGAGATAAGGTGATAGTATTGTTTTACTTGTTGCAATTCTTCTATTAGAAAGGTAGTCTTTTAAATCTTTTGACATGAATGAGATGCCCCTATCAGAATGTATATAACTTTGAAATCCATAGAATGAAAACTGTTGATCTAAACATTTGATAACTGTTGCAGCCGACATATTTGGACAAGGAAAGGCAAATGGAAACCTTGAATATTCATCAACTAAGGTAAGTATATGAACATTTTGAGAGGAGGATGGTAAAGATTCCGGAAGTGGCGGCGCTGTTAACAGCTGCGGCTCGCCTGCAGTCCGTCTGTCTTTACTTTTTTCTGTTGTTTTTTTTGACTTGTTTTGGTTAGTTTTAGTTTGTTGGGTTGTGTTTCACTGCTTTCCAAATGATTCCGTGCCTCCGTCTGCCTCCCAAATGGCGGAGCTGGCGGCCTCCAGCCTGCGACCGACCCCGAGGCTCCGGAAGCAGAGCCAGCCAGGGCTTCCAACGAAGGCTGGCCGTCTTCGGTGCTGAGCATATGGACTTGCTGGTGCGGCGTTTTACTTTCGGCGGCGGTTGCAGCGGGGCCCGGATTGGGGCAGCGGCCTGGAGCTGGGGCATTAGAAAGGATCTGGAGCTGGGGCAGCGGCCCGGAGCGGAAACGGCTTTTGACATGAATGCGGGACCAGATGCGCGGCGGCCTATCAGAATGGGGCAGCGGCCCGGTATAACTGCAGGATTGGAGCTGGGGGGCGGCGAATGGGGCCATAGAATGGGGCGGCGGCCCGGAGCTGATACTGTGGCGGGCCGTTGATGGCGTTAAACATTTGACATAACGGAGGTCCGCTGGACTGGAGAGCGGCATCTCCGGCCTGGATCGACCGCCTCAGCGCAGAGGGAGAACAAGGAGGGAAGAGATGGAAACTAAGACTTTGCCTCCATCACAGTGAGGATGTGCTTGGTGAACTCACTGTGGTGGATGTTTAATTGGTGTTTATTGTATGTTTTGTTATTATTGATTCTGTGTATGACTGCAGGCAACATAGTTTCGTTCAGACCGTAAGGTCTGAATGACAATAAAGGATCTATCTATCTATCTAAAGGCCCTTTGAAGTCAATACTCAAACGTTCCATAGGTTGAGTAGCTTTGAACAATCTTCCTTCTTCAGGACGTTGGTTTTAATTCAGCACAGATTCTACATGAAGCACACGTCATCTTCACATCTTCTGTAGATAAGGTAAGTTTTTGGAACGAACATAGTGTAACAAACGAGTGACTCCCCGATGGCACAGGCCATTGTGAAGATCAGTGAGTGCAGAAGAATGAACAGAGGCACAAAATGCTCGAGTTAATGTATCCGGAGCAACATTATCCTTACCAGAGCGGTACTCAATTGAATAACTATATGCAGATAATTCAATCCTCCATTCATGAATTTTACTGGTTTTAATCTTCGTTCTTTTCCGATTATCCAGCATAAAAGCTACTGAACGCTGATCTGGTATCAAAGTGAAGTGCTGGCGAGCAAGGAAATGACTCAATTTTCTCACTGCTTCCATAATTGCTTTTGACGGGTGGGTAGTGCAATTCACCACCTTGGAGAGTACGAGACATGAAAGCCACTGGTCGTCCTCCTTGATTTAATGTTGCTGATACTACTAAATCAGAGGCATCACATTCAACAACAAAGAGGAGATCCTCATCGATGGCATGTAATGTCACAGATTCCAATTGGTTCTTTAAAGAAGTAAAGGCACCAATTGCTGTTGAGTCAAGGGGGAAAGATTTTGCTGTAATCAAAGGTTGAATTTTGTCAGAAAAATTTGGTATCCATTTAGCATAGTATGCAAACATACCAAGAACCCTTCATGGAGAGTTTAATGTGGCTGGAATAGGTATCTCTTGGAGTGGGCGGAGTCTTTCTAGATCAGGCTTGATTATATAATTTCCAACCCAATAACTAAGAATATTAATTGATGACACTGATGTTATTGACTTTGCCTCATTTAATGTTAGATTTTTAGAATGTACAACTTCTAAAAACCGTTGTACATTTTCATCATGTTCAGCTTGGTCTTTTCCTGCAATAGTTATATTATCAAGATAAGGGAAAGTATCTTTAAGGTTTTCCTGTTCAACATGTTTGTCCATCTCTCTCTGAAAAACAGCCATACCATTAGTTACACCAAGAGGAACTCTGTAATAGTGGTATCATTTCCCATTTGCTTCAAACGCAGTGTATTTCTTCTCTGATTCTTTCAAAGGAATTTGGTAGTAAGCACTTTTAGGTCAAAAGTAGAGAATATCTTATACATAGCTAAAGTATTAATAATAATAATAATACATTTTATTTATGGGCACCTTTCAAGAGTCTCAAGGACACCTTACAAAAATTTAGCAAGTAGAGGAAAAACATGTAAGGGGAATGAAATAAATAGTAGAGCTATGACTAATACACAAATTAAAGACAGAAATCAATTCAAAACACAATATGAGGCAATTCATGCACAGATGAAAAGGGAGGGGGACGTGGGGCTAAGGATAGGCAGAGGTGAAGAGATGGGTCTTGAGGCGGGACTGGAAGATGGTGAGGGACACGGAATTGCGGATCAGTTGGGGGAGGGAGTTCCAGAGCCTGGGAGCTGCCCTGGCGAAGGCTCTGTCCCAAAAACTGCAGAGGTTGGACTTGTGGATGGAGAGGAGACCGGCTGATGTTATTGACTTTGCCTCATTTGAGGGACTGTGAGGGTTGGTAGGGGGAGAGGAGGTCAGTGAGATATGGGGGGGGGCAGATGGTGGAGGGCTTTGTAGGTGAGGACCAGGATTTTGTAGGTGATCTGGTGGGAGATGGGAAGCCAGTGAAGTTGTTTGAGGACTGGAGTGATGTGATGCCAGGATTTGGTGTGGGTGATGAGTCGGGCGGCTGCGTTCTGGACCAGTTGGAGTCGGTTGATGTAGGTGGAGCTGATGCCAAGGAGAAGTGAGTTACAATAGTCCAGTCGGGAGGAGATGAAGGCATGGATGAGTCTTTCAGCAGTGGGAGGTGTGAGAGAGGGTCTGAGTTTGGCGATGTTCCGGAGATGAAAGAAGGAGGTTTTAATGACATGAGGCTCAAGGGAGAGGGTGGAATCAAAGATCACGCCAAGGTTGCGGGCCTGGGGAGATGGGGAGACAGTGGTGCCGTCGATGGTGAGAGTGGGGTTATTGATTTTGCTGAGTGTGGATTTGGAGCCTATGAGGAGGAATTCTGTCTTATTGCTGTTGAGTTTGAGGAAGTGATGTTGCATCCAGGTTTTTATAGCTGACAAACAGGAGTTGATATGAGAGAGGGGGTTGATATTGATATTGATAAGTATTGATCATCTCTTCTATACGTGGTAGTGGATATGCATCAAGTTCCGTGAACTGGTTTATAGTTTGAGAGTAATAAATGCAGAGTCTCTTTCTTTGTCCTTAACCACGACAACTTGTGCCCTCTTAGGGGAAGAGCTGGGTTCTATGATACCTTCTCGTAAAAGATTAGTTACTTCTGTGTTGATAAAGTTTCTGTTGTAGTGCGTGGGTCTCAAAATGAGGCAAGTAGTCCGAAGTTTGAGAAGCACTTTACTTTAATTCCTCCCGGTTCAGGGGAAGACGAAACCAGGGAAAGATGGCACCCAAACCCTGCCTTTTATACCCTCCGGCTAAGGACCGCCTCCGGACTGCACCACTCCTGTGCCGAGGGGTTCGGCAGTGTAATGGCACGACCCTTAGGAGCCGCCACAGGACCCCCCCCCCCAGAACCAGAGGCACAAAACGCACCGGCGGGCGCACGACCCGGCCGGCCCGCGTGCGGAAGTCAGCAGATCCCGGGGCTTGCGGGGGCGTAGGTGGAGGGACAGGTCGAGGGACCGGCGGGAGGACAGGTGGAGTGACAGGTGGAGGGAGTCGTGAGGGGGGGCGCCCTCGGGGCCGAGGTTGAGCAACCAGCACCGGCTGGTCAATGTCCAGGTGCGCCGGCTTTAAACGGTCAATCGACACGGCCTCCAGCCGGCCCCCCATGTCCAGAACAAAAGTCGACTGCCCGTGTTCCAGCACCCGGAACGGGTCCTCGTACGGCCTCTGGAGTGGCGTCCGGTGGGCATCACGGCGCAGGAAGACGTATGGGCAGTCCGTGAGGGCGAAATGTCCCATGGCGGGACATCAGGACGGGTGCGAGCCTGCCAACTCGCTCGCGAAGGCGTTGAAGGGTGGAGGAGGGTGTTTCCTGCTGCTCCGGCGCCGACGGCACGAACTCCCCGGGCACTGTGAGTGTCGACCCGTACACCAGCTCCGCCGATGATGAGGCCAAGTCCTCTTTGGGAGCGGTCCGGATGCCCAGCATGACCCACGGCAACTCGTCCATCCAGTCCGGGCCGGTGAGTCGTGCCTTCAATGCCGCCTTCAGCTGCCGGTGGAACCTCTCCACCAGACCGTTAGCCTGCGGGTGGTAAGCCGTGGTGTGGTGCAGCTGCACCCCCAGCAAGCGAGCCATGGCTGACCACAGCTCGGAGGTGAACTGCGGCCCCCGGTCGGAGGAGATGTGCGCCGGCACCCCGAAGCGAGCAATCCAGTGCGTGGACAACGCACGAGCACACGTAGCCGATGAGGTGTCAGCCAACGGAATGGCCTCCGGCCACCGCGTGAAGCGGTCCACCATGGTCAAAAGGTGGGTGATGCCCCGGAACGGTGGAAGGGGCCCCACAATGTCCACGTGGAGATGGTCGAACCGCCGGTGAGGTAGACTGAACTCCTGGAGAGGTGCGCGGACATGGCGCTGGATTTTTGCCGTCTGGCACGGGATGCAGGTGCGAGCCCAATGGGCAACTTGCTTGCGCAGACCGTGCCACATGAAACGAGCTGCCACCAGTGCCGTTGTCGCCCGGATTGATGGGTGAGCCAGTCCGTGGATGACCTCGAACACTCTCCGGCGCCAGGTGGCAGGGACGATGGGGCGCGGCTGACCGGACGACACGTCGCACAGGATTGTCACACCCCCAGGACCGAGAGGGACATCCTCAAGACGGAGGCCGGAGATGGCAGTCCGGTAGGTGGGCACCTCGTCGTCCGTGAGCTGTGCCGCCGCCAGAGCAGAATAGTCCATTCCGGGCGCCACCTGGAACACGGCATTTATAGCAGGGCGGGACAATGCGTCGGCCACCCGGTTCTCTTTCCCCTTGACGTAGCGGATTGCTGTGGTGTATTCGGAGATGTAAGCCAACTGCCGCTGCTGACGTGCGGACCAGGGGTCGGAAACCTTCTGCAGGGCGAAAGTGAGTGGCTTATGGTCGGTGTAGGCGGTGAACGGGCGGCCCTCCAGGAAGTAACGAAAATGGCGCACAGCCAGGTACAGAGCCAGGAGCTCACGATCGAACGCGCTGTACTTGGTCTGCGCGCGGTTGAGGTGCCGACTGAAGAAGGCCAGAGGCCGCCAAACTCCGCCCGTCAGCTGCTCCAGTACAGCACCAACTGCTGACACCGAGGCGTCCACAGTGAGAGCAGTCGGGGCATCTTCCCGCGGGTGCACCAGCAGCACGGCCCGAGCAAGGGCCTCCTTCGCGCCGTCGAAAGCTGCCTCCGCCTCGTGGGTCCACTCAGCACTCTTCTGCTGCCCACCCGCCAGAAGTTGGGGCCGCATGATGTGGGCTGCGGACGGCACGAAACGATGGTAGAATGCCACCATGCCGACAAATTCCTGCAGGCCACGCACCGAGCGTGGGCGGGGAAACCGACGGATGGCGTCAACCCTGTCAGGCAGGGGAACCGCGCCTTGCGCAGTCACGCGGTGGCCGAGAAAGTCAATTTTGTTGACCCCAAAACGGCACTTGTCCAGGTTGATGGCCAAACCATGCTCGCTGAGCCGCTGACAGAGCTGTCGAAGGTGAGCGCAGTGTTCCTGCTGTGAGCGGCTGGCCACCAGGATGTCGTCCAGGTACACGAACACGAATTCGAGGTCACGACAAACCCCGTCCATGAGGTGCTGAAAGGCCTGTGCAGCGTTTTTGAGGCCGAACGGCATCCGAGTAAACTCGTAAAGCCCGAATGGCGTGATGATAGCCGTCTTGGGTACGTCATCCGGGTGAACCGGGATCTGATTATAACCCTGTACCAGATCCACCTTTGAAAAAAATGTGGCCCCAGCCAAATGGGCCGTGAAGTCCTGGATGTGGGGTACGGGGTATCGATCCGTGGTTGTTGCAGCGTTCAGCCGTCGGTAATCCCCACAAGGTCGCCTGCCCCCGCTTGACTTAGGGACCATGTGGAGTGGGGACGCCCAAGGGCTGCTCGAAGGGCGGACGATCCCCAAGGCCTCCATCGTGCGGAATTCCCGCCGTGCCAGACGCAGTTTATCTGGAGGCAGTCGTCGTGCTCGTGCATGGAGTGGTGGGCCGGTAGTCGGGATATAATGTACAACTCCGTGGCTGGGGGTTGCTGAATGAAACTGCGGAGTGAGAATGTCCGGGAACGCAGCCAAGATTCGTGCGAATCGGGAGTCCACGGACACCAGTGGCCATCCCACCGGTTGATCCAAGCGCAACGTGATCGGCTCCATTGTAGTGGCGTTGACCAAACGCTGACGCCCGACGTCCACCATGAGGGAATGCATCCGGAGAAAATCGGCCCCGAGCAATGGTTGGGAGACGTCGGCAATGGTGAAGTTCCATGAAAAATGGCAGGAGCCGAGCACGATGGGAACCATGCGCAGTCCATATGTGCGGATGGGGCTGCCGTTCGCCGCGGTGAGGACGGGCCCCCGCTTACCGGAACGAATGTCGGCCAGCGAAGGGGGCAGGACGCTGAGCTCTGCTCCTGTATCCACGAGGAAGCGGGTCCCGGAGCGCCGATCCCAAGTGAAAAGGCGGTGAATTTGGCCGGCCACCGCGGGGACTATTGGCAGCCGGCCCAGGCGTTTCCCGGGAACGTGCATGGCTTGCGGCATTGTGGTGCTGCAGCACCCCAGCGCTGATGGAAATAGCACCAGCTCCTTGTGTTGGTGCTATTTGGAGCTTGCTTGCCCCTGCTGGTGGTGCCTGCAGCTTGCTGGCGCTGGACTGCAGGTGCAGTATCCCTCACTGCCGCTGGGGGTAATCGAGCGGGCCGTCGGGCTGGAGCTGTCACTCCTTCCACAGCTCCCCCGCCCCACCGGAGGAAATTGGGAGCTGCTGGGTTGACGTCATCGGCGTGCCTGCCGACGGCCAGCGCGTTGACGTCATCCGGGCGCGTCGACCTCAGTGCGACCTCGTCTCTGCTGACGCCCAGCGCGCTGACATCATCAGTGCGCGCCATCCACATGGCGTCGGCGCGCCTCCCGAGGGCCCGAAGGTCATCAAACGAGGCGCCGGTGAGTTGCAACCGAATATAGGCCGGCAGCAGATGCAGGTAAGTGTACTCGAACAACAGGCACGGCTTGTGCCCGTCCAATAACGCCACCATTTCCTTTAGGAGGGTAGATGGCCGCCGGTCACCCAGGCCACCCATATGCAGGATCCTACCTGCCCGCTCCATCCTACTTAGTCCGTAAATTTGGAGCAGGAGCTGTTTCAGGCCGAGGTATTTATTATTGTCATGGGGGGCTGCGAGGAAGTCCTATAGTTCTTCCACCGCATCCTGGTCGAGGGCTCCCACCAGGTAATAGAAGCGGGTGGCATCGACCATGATGCCCCGCAGGTTGAACTGGGCCTCCGCCTGCTGGAACCAGATGAGCGGCCGTGTGGTCCAGAAGCTGGGCAGTTTTACGGAGACCGCGTCCAGAGACAGGGTCGGGCTGGCGTGTGAGGAGGTAGGGCTTTGTTCTGTCTCCATCATGATGCCAATGGAGCGTCGGGGTCACCAATGTAGTGCGTGGGTCTCAAAATGAGGCAAGTAGTCCGAAGTTTGAGAAGCACTTTACTTTAATTCCTCCCGGTTCAGGTGAAGACGAAACCAGGGAAAGATGGCACCCAAACCCTGCCTTTTATACCCTCCGGCTAAGGACCGCCTCAGGACTGCACCACTCCTGTGCCGAGGGGTTCGGCAGTATAATGGCACGACCCTTAGGAGCCGCCACACTGTCATCTTTACTAAAATGTATTGATTTTGTAGCAGTTAGCTTGCACTTAGGGGATAAATTAGTGAATAATGAAGGACATTCAACAGATGCAGCAGAAACAAACACAAAATACTGGTGATTTTCACAACACAAGATCAGGCATAGTTCCTTCATACATTGTTTGAAGTGATCCGTGCTGTTTCTGAAAATCCTGACCTAGAACTATATCGCTACACAAATTTTTCAAAATACCAAGACATACAGATTTATAACTAGTTTTGTTCAGAATAAAGTCTACAATACAAGATTCAATAATTTGAGTATAGAGAGTTGTCAGAATCATCGAGATTTTATTTGAAGGAATTATAGTTAGATTTAGTCGAGACACAACATGCTCACTTCTAAAACATTCTGAACTGCCAGAATCAAGTAGTACATTAAGTGTATGGCCATTGATGGATAACATTGTAGCTGCATGAGACAAGCTCTGAGGAAATGCAGCTGTAATTGCACGTAAAGAGGCAAATACATGGCAGCAGTCACACTTTTAGTAGTTGCTTTGGACTTGCATACTCTAGAATAATGTCCCTTCTTGCCACAACTATTACAAGTTGCCTCTCGAGCAGGACATGTCTCTCTTATGAATATTACCCCCGCAAAAGTAACACTTCCTTTCGAAAAAGTATATGCTGCAGCAAGGGCATATTTATCAGTAGAAATTGTATCAGCTTGCTCCATATTAGTACCTTGGTGAGATTATTTTGTAGTAGTTGCAGCACAATACACATTAGATGAGCCGTAAGCCTCTGAATTTTTCAGCCAAGTTTAATAAGTAAGCTTGATTATAAGCTGACTGTAGATCCAAGGTTTTGCTTTCCAATAGTCTCTGTCGTATTAAAGGTGATGCCAAACCATTGATAAATGAGTCTCGAATAAGTTCCTGTCAATATTGATCAGCTGTAACTGCTTTGAAGGCGCAGTCTTTTCTAAGCCTTTGAAGTTCTTGTATAAACTCATCAAGTGACTCACCAGGTTTTTGTTTCCGAGTAGCAAGGAGGTGTCAAGCAAATATTACGTTGGGTGTCTTAGCGAAGAGTCTGCTCAGTACATCAATAACAGAATCATGTTGTACATTCCTGTTTGTAATCATATACATCATAAGAGACAGAGCTTATTAATGTCCTGAATCTGTTGGGTGCATTGTTGCCCCACTCATCAAATAAGTTATTTAGTGTACAAAGCCAGTGCTTCCATTCCTTTGCAGCAGTAGGGGAGTTGGGATCCAGATCCAAGCGTTGTGGTTTTAATAGTTTCTCCATCGCGATGTCACACTGCTTAACTTCTGAGGTTGAGTAGCTTAAATTGTTGTGAGGCAAATGAAACTTTAATGCTACTCGTAATTTACTTAAACTTTATTTAACCTTTAAGCAACTAATTTCTGTAATACATAACTTCAAAGCATCTGTAAAATATTGCTGATTCCACAGGCCTCGCCGAACCGAGACACCGCGCATGCGCACACTCTGGAAAGGCCCTGCTAATGTGCGCACTTCATCTGGAGAGAAGGTAGATATAAAATGCTGGTGTAACTCAGCAGGGCAGGCAGCATCTCTGGAGAGAGGAAATGGGCGACGTTTCGGGTCGAGACCCTTCTTCAGACTGATGTTAGGGGAGTTGAAATTGATAGAATATAGTCTGAGATAGTAAGACTAGTGGGAAAACAGTGAAGGGAGAGGGATGGAGAGAAAGGGAAAGCAAGGGCTATCTGAAGTTAGAGAAGTCAATGTTCATACCGCTGGGGTGTAAGCTGCCCAAGCAAAATATGAGGTGCTGTTCCTCCAATTTGCGCTGGGCCTCACTCTGACAATGGAGGAGGCCTCGGCCAGAAAGGTCAGATTGGGAATGGGTTCTCCTCCAACGGTAAGTTTAAAAAGGCCCTGCAAGTAAGTTTCACTTATTCTGAGGTTGTTTTTTCTTCTGGAGAATTTATTTACAGAACAGTGGATTCCAGTGTGATGGAAAAATCGAGGGCCAAGTCCAAATGGACCGCGACGAAACAGGCCGCGTTGGACCGCGGGAACGCGGGCAGTCAGCGGCGGCTGATTTCACCACCTGGGTCGCTGACAGTGCAGTCAGCGACCTCCTCCGAATCCGCAGTGCTTCCACAGAAAGGGGGTAAAGCCGCAAGTCAGACAGGCCCACGGATTCGGACGAATCGGGCTGGGAAGAATCACCTCCTGCGATAGATGGCACCCTAGGGTGTTTATCTCGTATGGAGCGTTTAATGGAGCGAATGCTCCAGCATGACATGCTCCAGCAGTCGGACTTATGTCAGCGTGAGTCTCCTCAGACGCCCACGGCAGTGCCTGGTACAGGGCTGCACAATGTCTCCCTCTCCTCGTACGGAGTCAGTACTGGGCTGACTCCGAATTCGGGGGTTTGGCTGAAGAAACATCAAGTGTGCTTGGGGTGCATGAAGCTCAGAATCTGCCTGCCATGGTCTCCAAATTTGTGATACCCTCGCAAACAGGGGAGCCATTACAGGAACAGCTGGCTGCAGGCATTAATTACCTTACATCCCACCAGCTGCAGGAGCAGGTAATGACCGATACAGCTGCCAAATACTTGGCCCCTGCGAACTGCTTCTTTGAATGTTCCTGTGGTGAATAATTCAATTTGGGGATACATTGGCGGGGTCATCTGTGCCCAAGAAGTTAAAATCCAAAGAATCCTCAAGTTACTGGCTTCGGGCATAACGGCGTTTGCCAGGTCCGTAGATGGAACACCACTGTTGGATGAGCAGCAGGATGCTCTAGCACTATTAAGCAATGCTCAGTTTGAGATTCCTCGACCAGGGGAGCAACCTATACCCAGCCACTGACACCCTCCTCTGCCTAGCGGAGTTGGTCCTCATCCTCAAGTCGATCTCTACAAAGCTGAGGCCACACGCCAACTCTCGGACACCTCCTCCTACTTACCCTTGGACCATGACCCCACTGACGAGCACCAGGCCACCATATCTAGCACCATCACCTACTTCATCAATTCCCACGCCCTGCCCGACCAAGCTTCCTACCTCATCGTTCCCCAGCCCCGCACGGCCCATTTTTACCTTCTCCCCAAAATCCACAAACCGGCTCTCCCGGCAGACCCATTGTCTCTGCTTGTTCGTGCCCCACCGAACTCATCTCCACATACCTTGACTCCATACTATCCCCCTTGGTCAAATCCTTTCCCACCTATGTTCTAGACAACTCAGACACTCTCCGCCGCCTCCGCGCATTCCACTCTCTAGGCCCTCACCCCCTCATCTTCACCATGGATGTCCAGTCACTCTACATCTCCATCCCGCACCAGGATGGCCTCAAAGCCCTCCGGTTCTTCCTCGACCAGAGGAGCAACCTATACACAGCCACTGACACTCTCCTCCGCTTAGCGGAGTTGGTCCTCACCCTCAACAACTTTACGTTTGACTCCTCCCATTTCCTCCAAACACAAGGCGTAGTTATGGGCACATGCATGGGCCCCAGCTACGCCTGCCTCTTTGTTCAATACGTACCAAGGCCCCATCCCCGACCTCTACCTCCGTTACATTGACGACTGCTTTGGGGCCACCTCCTGCACCCACACACAACTGACTGACTTCATTCACTTCACCACCAACTTCCATCCGGCACTCCAATACACCTGGACCATTTCCGACACTTCCATACCATTCCTTGACCTCACCATCTCCATCGCAGGAGACAGACTTCTGACCGACATACACTACAAACCAACTGACTCACATGGCTATCTGGACTACACGTCTTCCCACCCTGCCCCCTGTAAAGACTCCATCCCCTACTCCCAATTCCACCGCCTACGCCGCATCGGCTCCCAGGATGAGACGTTCCACACCAGGGCATCGGAAATGTCTTAGTTCTTCAGGGAACGGGGATTCCCCATCGCCAACATAGATGAGGTTCGCACCAGGGTCTCATCCATACACTGCTCTCTCTCCCCATCCCGGCACTCGCAACAAGGGCAGAGTCCCCCTAGTCCTCACCTTTCACCCCACCAGCCGGCAAATACAACAAATAATCCTCCGCCATTTCCGCCACCTCCAACGTGACCCCACCACTCGCCACATCTTCCCATCTCCCCCTATGTCTGCCTTCCGCAAAGACCGCTCCCTCCGCAACTCCCTTGTCAATTCTTCCCTTCCCTCCCGTACCACCCCCTCCCCAGGCACTTTCCGTTGCAACCGCAAGAAATGCAACACCTGTCCCTTCACCTTCCCCCTCAACTCCATTCAAGGACCCAAGCAGTCGTTCCAGGTGTGACAAAGGTTCCCCTGTATCTCCTCCAACCTCATCTACTGCATCCGCTGCTCTAGATGTCAGCTGATTTACATCGGGGAGACTAAGCGGAGGTTGGGCGATCGTTTCGCCAAACACCTCCGCTCAGTCCGCAATAACCTACCTGAACTCCCGGTGGCTCAGCACTTCAACTCCCCCTCCCATTCCTAATCCGACCTCTCTGTCCTGGGTCTCCTGCATTGCCAGAGTGAGCAACACCGGAAATTGGAGGAACAGCACCTCATATTCCGCCTGGGTTGCTTGCGTCCGGATGGCATGAACGTTGAATTCCCCCAGTTTTGCTAGCCCTTGCTGTCTCCCCCCCTTCCTTAACCCTCGAGCTGTCTCCTCCCATCCCCCCGCCCTTGGGCTCCTCCTCCCTTTTTCTTTCTTTCTTCCTCCCCCCCACTCCCCATCAGTCCGAAGAAGGGTTTCGGACCGAAACGTCGCCTATTTCCTTCGCTCCATAGATGCTGCTGCACCCGCTGAGTTTCTCCAGCATTTTTGTGTACCTTCGATCTTCCAGCATCTGCAGTTCCTTCTTGAACACTCAGTTTGAGATCAATTGTTTCAGGAAAAGTGCCATCCGACCTGCCCTGAACCCTACGTTTGCGGGGTTATGTAAAGCCAGCAACACCCAGCCGCCAAATCTACTATTTGAAACAGGTCAAGGACCTGGATGAAGAGGCAAAAGCTGTCAGGCTAATAAAGGCGCCGTCAACCAGCAAGACCTCTCAACTTCGGCGGCAGCACCCCTATGCATCCACCAGCAGAAAACGGTAACCGGAGGCTGGTGAAAGCTCGAAGGCCGTACTTTCTGGACAAAGGTCTTTTTTTGGCCAAGGCCCCGAACGGCCTTCTTGGAAAATGCGCCAACCCCACATTCCAGCACCTCTACCCCCACGACTCGGGGGCGGAAGAAATATACACAAACCTATTGGTAACCATGGAGGTAGGTGGGTCTGGTTTCTTCCGGAACATGGGGTGTGTAAACAGTTTACAAGTTGGTGGAAGATTACACTTGTTTTGGAATACATGGAGTTCAATAACATCTGACCCATTTATACTGCACAGTATTCAAGGGTATGAAATTGAGTTCCTTCACAATTCATTTCCACCCGCACAGCATACACCTAACCGGACGTTTGTGCTTTCACAGCAGGAAAGTTTGGATGTGCATGCAGAAATTTTGAGGTTACATTCAACAGGGATAATTGAGAGGTCCCAACGACTCACAAATTTGTATCTAATATTTTTACAAGAAGAAAGAAAGATGGCAGATGCCGCATCATCATTGCTTTGACGCAGCTTAATACATTTGTGCAGTATAAACATTTAAAAATGGAAACTTTTGTTACTGCCAAACATTTGATTTCAAAAGGATACTTTATGGCTTGCATCGATCTCAAGGATGCATACTATTTGGTACCTAATCATAGGGATCACGAAGGTATTTGAAGTTTAACTGGATAGGGCAACTGTGGCAGTTTAAGGCGTTGCCTAATGGGTTAACATCAGCCCCCAGATTGTTTACCAAAATACTAAAACCGGCACGCACTTCTCAGAGCACAGAAATATATTGTCATGGCATACCTGGATGATATCTTAATTGTTGGGAAAACTCTGTAATTAGCTAAATTAGTTGTTTCAGCCACCAAACTCTTATTTGAGAAATTGGGATGTCTCATCCATCCAGATAAATCTAAATTGATACCATCCACGGTTATGGATTATTTAGGGTTTACTATTAACTCTGTTCACATGTCTGTGACTCTGCCTGGGGGCAAGGGAGCAGAATTAGTAGAGGCCTGTAACAGCCTTGTTGTCGTTGGGCGACCATCTATTCGACAAGTAGCCAGAGTGATTGGCAAGTTAGTGAGGATTGTAGATCGATGTATTGATGACACATGGAGAATTTCTTACAACTCACTGTCATGATTGAGAGTTCCGGACCGTGAGCACGGGCTTCTTCTTGGTGTGCAGGTAAAGTCATTCACCTTTCGACCCATGTTGTGACTGTGTCTTTCGCTCTTTCCCTCCCTCTCTCTTGCGGGCTCTCTCCCGCTCCCCATCTCGTCTCTCTCTCGCTCTCTCACTCCCTCTCTTTCACCTGTCGTCTCGACATTCCCGGAATCATTTAACGTTTTTTGCGGTGACGGCTGCATCTGTGCTTCCTTTCTGTTGGGTGGTGGGGGGGAGTCTTGGCCCGTGGCAGCTCCTGGTCCATTCCATCTGCGGGTGCCGCCTTGCCCGCTGAGTTTCTCCAGCACTTTGTGTTTTTTGTTTGGCTATGGAGTTGAAGGTGGACGCAGGGGGCTGTGGTGACTCAGCAGGACGGGCAGCGGCTCTGGGGAGAGGGTTGCATTTCTGGACGAGACCCTTCTTCAGACAATCACAAGTACTCTCACCAACGAGAGTTCAGTTCAGTCTGAAGAAGGGTCTTCTCTCCAGAGTCGCTGCGCTGCCTGTCCTGCTGAGTCCTGCCTGTCCAGCAGTCTATCTTCAAAATTTCTCACGGGGGACCGAAGGTTATGTTGTTAGCCAAGAAAGATAAATCAAGAACGATGTTGCTGCACTGAGGGATAGCCAAGTCTATCCCTCATTGCTAGCAACTGCTGGTAAGCAGCTGTAAAGTGGGAGTCGGCTGTAAAAGGACAGCGCCGCTGGGGGGGGAGGGGGTTCCTTTCACAGCGTATAACCTCAATTGGTCCCTTGGTCACGCTGACACAGGAGTTGCCCGCTGTCCTGTTATCCATCACCCGCTGACCCACTCCGCTCTATGATGTTTGCTCTTGAGCTGGTCCCCTCACTGTTCCGACAGAGAGCACTGCCAGAGGTGAACAGGCCGGCAGCAGGCACTGAGGTCCCTTCGGCCGCTTGTAGCCATGCAAGCTACTTCCCTCCCTGGCCACAATGCGGTGGCTCCGCGCCTGGAGTGTCGAGGCAGCGGTGAGTGAGTGAGTGGGTTACTGGCATGATCCCCGACCCCCTCCTTCTCAACGCTCCTGCCCTCCCTGCAACTTTACCCCTGGCCAGACTCCCGACATGCTGCAAAAGGAACTCTCCCTCCGATAGGTCCCTTGAACTAGTATTGTCATTCAATAAGATCACAACTGATTCAACTTTTCCCCGCATGCTCCCGTTTTTCCCACCATCTTTCCACCTCCCGTCACCCTCCATGCCCCACCCATTCAGTAATTCAGGAAGAAGGAGATTTGCAAGCCTTGGGCAAATTGAAATGTTACTTTTTTTTTACAGAGAGGAGAACAATCTGTGCATGCGCGGTTTAAGATTTTTTAAAAGCCGACTGACTACCTACCCTGAGTAATTACTCACGCAACGTGCCTGAATATGACTCATTTATAATTATATATTTATATTTCTATGAAAATTGTTCCCAATTGGGCCCTGCACCTCCTAAGTCCGGCCTTGCGGAGACCCAGCCTAGCCCAGAGTCGGAGATTTCGCCGATGTCGCCAAACGAAAAAGGTAAACTCAGATCCCGGCCGAGGAGAACAACAGCGTTCAGCACCCGCTGTGAGTTCCCATCGCATCGTCAATTCCTCTCTGGTCCCCCTCGTTGGTTACCCCACCCCGTGATGCCCCTCTCTCTTCCCGTCTTTTCTCCAAGCTCATTTCCCCCCGCCCACTCACAGCTCTCCCCCCACAAAACGCCCCTGCCCACAATCCCCTCCACCCACAACATCCCCCGCCCACAAACCCCTCCCCCAACGCCCCCCCCCGTCCACACATGCCCCGCCCACACACACACCCACCCCCTCTCACACACCCCCACATACACCCCACAACCCTCCCTCCCGCAAACACCCCGTCCTCCACGCCCCCACAAACACCCCCCACGCCCCCGCACATCCCCCCCCTGCTCGCACACCCTCCCCCCACACAATACCCCCTCCACAAACCAACCCATACACACTCCCCCCCCACACACACACACATCCTCCTCGCCTACACCCCCCCACCTACATCCCTTCACCCCCCTGCTACACCCCTCCCGCCCACATACACACCTCCCTCCCCACCCCACAAACCCCCCGCCCACACCTCCTTCACCTTCACACCCCTCCTCCCCCCCACACCACCCTCTCCCCCCCCTCCTATGCCTCCCCATCCACGCACTCCCCCCCCCCACCCCCCCCCACCCCCCCACCACACACCCCATTTCTCTCCTCCCCTACCCTCCTCGCCTCCCACACATGAAGAGGAGGGGAGGGGGAGGGAGTGCTGCAGGATGAGGGGAAATGATCTGCGCCTGCCCAGTTAGGGGCTATGAGTGAGTGAATATTGCGTTGGGGGAAACGGGTTGTCGGTCCCAATTAGTCTAGTCTATTATAAACCTACTGACTCCCACACCCATCTAGACTACAGCCTAACATCGTGGAGCTGGAGGCCTTGCTCGGCTTGACTTTGAGCCCCCTGCAGGGAAATGGACTTACCATCAGAGCTGATCCCTTGCCCGGGATCGCTCCAACCGCGGCCATTGAGAGCTCGCAGTCCTAGGTAGAGACTGTGGTGTCAGGAGCTCCAACAACGCAGAAGGTTCGACAGCCCCAGCTCGGGATCCGACTGGCAACGTGGGGGAGCTGAGATTCCCCCCCCCCCCCCCCCCCCCCCCCGATGCAGGAGCTGATCACCCCGATGTGAAGGGCCCACATGCCGCCGGTTACTACTGGGCCAGTGGTGATATTTCCAGACCTCTCTGACACATTGCAAGAACCAACAATAGTGAGAGAACCCGGCAGTGTGAACAATTCCATTGCCATGATCGTCACCCCACCACTCCCACCCCCAGCCAATCCAGTTTAATCCCCCACCCCACCCCCGTGTAACACCTGCCAGGATATTGGTTCCCCTACAGTTCAGGTGCAACCCATCCCTCTTGTATAGGTCAACTCTGCCTACAGTAGAGATGATGCAGGTGAGGTTGTGTGCCTGGGTTAGAAGGCTCCAGCCACAGGGAGAGGTTGGACAGACTTGGGTTGTTTTCTCTGGAATGCTGCAGCTTTGGGGGAGAATTGGTAGAAGTATATAAAATGATGAGGGACAAAGTTAGTGTAGACACAAGAGATAAACAAGGGACCACAGGGACAACTTTTTCACTTGAGGGAAGTCCATATCTGGAATGAGCTGCCAGAGGAAGCTGTAGAAATGAATACAATTATGACTTTTGGACATTTGGACAGATCTATGGATAGGAAGGGTTTAAAAGGATCTGGACTAAATGCAGGCAAATGGAACTAGCCCAGTATGCCAACCTGGTGGCATGGCCAAGGTGGGCCAAAGGGCCTGTTTCTGTGCTGTACAGCTCGATGACTCTAAAGGGCCTGTCCCACTTGGCCGTCATTTACGTGACAGGCCGGTAGTGACTGAAGCACGACTCTCGCGCGCATCATCACACGCCTTCATGCGTCAGCACAGCCGTCTGGAGCGCGTGATGTCATTTGAATACCCAGTTTATGATATTTACCCAGTTTATGATATTTACGGTGATTTTCTAAAATGTTCCAGTTGCTTTAGTAGTGCTAGCAATTGGAAAACTGCAGATGTAATGGCCCTATTCATAAAAAGAGGTGAATGAAAAGTAGCAAGCTGCAGACCAAATTAATCTGTAGGAAGAAACTGCAGATGCTGGTTTAAATTGAACAGAGAAACAAAATGCAGGAGTAACTCAGCGGGACAGGCAGTATCTCTGGAGAGAAGGAATGGGTGATGTTTCGGGTCGAGACTCTTCGTCAGTCTGAAGAAGGGTCTCGATCCGAAACATCACCCATTGCTTCTCTCCAGAGATGCTGCCTGTCCCGCTGAGTTATTCCAGCATATTGTGTCACTTATCTGGTTTGCTCTTCCATTTCCAGGTCCTGAAAGAAGAATTTAGGGAGTTAGGTAGAGAGTTAAGGAGAAGGACTGCAAAGGTAACAATCTCAGGATTACTGCCTGTGCCATGCGACAGTGAGAGTAGGAATGGAGTGAGGTGGAGGATAAATGAGTGGATGAGGGACTGATGTAGTGGGTATAGATTCAAGTTTCAGGATCATTGGGACCTCTTTTGGGGAAGGTGCGACCTGTACAGAAAGGACGGGTTGCACTTGAACTCGAGGGGGACCAATATCCTGGCGGGGAGATTTGCAAAAGCTACTGGGGAGTCTTTAAACTAGTATGGTTGGGGGGAGGGACTCAAATTGGGAAAGCTAGCAGTCAGTGTGTGAGGCAGGAGGCAGAGAATGGTAGCACTCTGACCCAAAATGTAGGGGAGAGAGAAAAAAAAGACAATAAACAGAGAATAAGAGAGGGTGGGTTTCTTAAATGTGTATATTTTAATGCTAGGAGCATTGTAAGAAAGGTGGATGAACTTAGATCCTGGATTGACACCTGGAAGTATGATGTTGTGGCGATCAGTGAAACATGGTGCAAGAGGGCTGTGATTGGAAACTAAATATTCCAGGATTTCGTTGCTTCAGGTGTGATAGAATTGGAGGGGCAAGAGGTGGAGGTGTTGCATTGCTTATCAGGGAAGATATTACAGCAGTGCTTTGGCAGGATAGATTAGAGGGCTCGTCTAGGGAGGCTATTTGGGTGGAACTGAGAAATGGCAAAGGGGTAGCAACTTATAGGGGTGTATTATAGACCGCCAAATGGGGAGCAAGAATTGGAAGAGCAAATATGTAAGGAGATTGCAGATATTAGTAGTAAGCACAAGGTAGCAATTGTGGGAGATTTCAATTTTCCACACATATACTGGGAAACACATTCTGTAAATGGGCTGGATGGGTTGGAGTTTGTAAAATCTGTGCAGGATAGTTTTTTGCAGCAATACATAGAAGTACCTACTAGAGAAGGTGCGGTGCTGGACCTCCTGTTAGGAAATGAGACGGGTCAGGTGGCAGAGGTATGCGTTTGCGAACAGTTCAGGACCAGTGATCACAATACCATTAGTTTCAATATAATTATGGAGAGGGTCAGAACTGGACCTAGGGTTGAGATTTTTGATTGGAGAAAGGCTAACTTTGAGGAGATGCGAAAGGATTTAAAAGGAGTAAATTGGGACAGTTTATTTTATGGGAAAGATGTGGAAGAGAAATGGAGGACATTTAAAGGTGACATTTTAAGCGTACAGAATCTTTATGTCCCTGTTCGGTTGAAAGGAAATAGTAAAAATTGTAAAGAGCCATGGTTTTCAAGGGAAATTGGACACTTGGCTCAGAAAAAGAGAGAGATCTACAATAATTATAGACAGCATGGAGTAAATGAGGTGCTTGAGGAGAATAAAGAATGTAAAAAGAATCTTAAGAAAGAAATTAGAAAAGCTAAAAGAAGATATGAGGTTGCTTTGGCAAGTAAGGTGAAAGTAAATCCAAAGGGTTTCTACAGATATATTAATAGCAAAAGGATAACGAGACATAAAATTGGTCCATTAGAGAGTCAGAGTGCAGAGCCAAAAGAGATGGGGGAGATATTGAACAATTTATTTTCTTCGGTATTCACCAAAGAGAAGGATATTGAATTATGTGAGGTAAAGGAAACAAGTAGAGTAGCAATGGAAACTATGAGATTCAAAGAAGAGGAAGTACTGACACTTTTGAGAAATATAAAAGTGGATAAGTCTCCAGGTCCGGACAGGATATTCCCTAGGACATTGAGGGAAGTTAGTGTAGAAATAGCAGGGGCTATGACAGAAATATTTCAAATGTCATTAGAAACGGGAATAGTGCCGGAGGATTGGCGTACTGCGCATGTTGTTCCATTGTTTAAAAAGGGGTCTAAGAGTAAACCTAGCAATTATAGACCGGTTAGTTTGATGTCAGTGGTGGGCAAATTAATGGAAAGGATACTTAGAGATAATATATATAAGCATCTGGATAAACAGGGTCTGATTAGGAACAGTCAACATGGATTTGTGCCTGGAAGGTCATGTTTGACTAATCTTCTTGAATTTTTTGAAGAGGTTACTAGGGAAATTGAAGAGGGTAAAGCAGTGGATGGTGTATATATGGACTTCAGTAAGGCATTTGACAAGGTTCCTCACGGAAGGTTGGTTAAGAAGGTTCAATTGTTGGGTATTAATGGTGGAGTAGCAAGATGGATTCAACAGTGGCTGAATGGGAGATGCCAGTGTAATGGTGGATGGTTGTTTGTCAGGTTGGAGGCCAGTGACTAGTGGGGTGCCACAGGGATCTGTGTTGGGTCCACTGTTGTTTGTCATGTACATCAATGATCTGGATGATGGTGTGGTAAATTGGATTAGTAAGTATGCAGATGATACTAAGATAGGTGGGGTTGTGGATAATGAAGTAGATTTTCAAAGTCTACAGAGAGATTTATGCCAGTTGGAAGAGCGGGCTGAAAGATGGCAGATGAAGTTTAATGCTGATAAGTGTGAGGTGCTCCATCTTGGCAGGACAAATCAAAATAGGACGTACATGGTAAATGGTAGGGAATTGAAGAATGCAGGTGAACAGAGGGATCTGGGAATAACTGTGCACAGTTACCTGAAAGTGGAATCTCATGTAGATAGGGTGGTAAAGAAAGCTTTTGGTGTGCTGGCCTTTATAAATCAGAGCATTGAGTATAGAAGTTGGGATGTAATGTTAAAATTGTACAAGGCATTGGTGAGGCCAATTCTGAAGTATGGTGTGCAATTTTGGTCGCCTAATTATAGGAAGGATGTCAACAAAATAGAGAGAGTACAGAGGAGATTTACTAGAATGTTGCCTGGGTTTCAGCAACTAAGTTACAGAGAAAGGTTGAACAAATTAGGGCTTTATTCTTTGGAGTGCAGAAGGTTAAGGGGGGGACTTGATAGAGGTCTTTAAAATGATGAGAGGGATAGACAGAGTTGACGTGGATAAGCTTTTCCCACTGAGAGTAGGGAAGATTCAAACAAGGGGACATAACTTGAGAATTAAGCAACAGAAGTTTAGGGGTAACATAAGGGGGAACTTCTTTACTCAGAGAGTGGTGGCTGTGTGGAATGAGCTTCCAGTGAAGGTGGTGGAGGCAGGTTCGTTTTTATCATTTAAAAATAAATTGGATAGTTATATGGACGGGAAAGGAATGGAGGGTTATGGTCTGAGCGCAGGTATATGGGACTAGGGGAGAATACGTGTTCGGCACGGACTAGAAGGGTCGAGGTGGCCTGTTTCCGTGCTGTAATTGTTATATGTTATGTTATATTTCTACCAACTGCATCCCTTCCCATGTCATTCGTTGATCCAGCTGTAGGAGATACAACATTTGTCTTTTTAACCTCTTCCTTATCCACAATCCAGGGACCTAAGTAGTCATTGCAAGTGAAGCATCAATTCACTTTTGTACTTTCCTGTTTAGTGTATTTTGGTGTTCACTGCGTAGTTTTCTCTACGAAACCGTATCGCGCGTGCTTATATCCATGATGCATAAAGGACGGGCTAACTGTGTAAGTGTGGCGTGCGGCGGCGCATGGTTATGCACGGTGACGTAATCATGCGTCACCACACACTATACGTACGAGGTCAGGACGTCAGCGTACGACCACAGTACATCCGCGTGCGTAAGCAATACGCCACGCTGGTGGCACGCGAAGATTTAGTGCAGTACGAAATCTTGGAGAGCCGCACGATATCGCTCGCAACTCCACACTCCTCCATGCCTCTCCATGCGCCCGTCCTGCGCTGCCCACATGCTACCCGTGCATCACAACATGATGACCACATTTTTGGAGGTCACGTAAATGGAGGGCAAATGATGGCCAAGTGGGACAGGACCTTTAGGCTATTTTTTTAGGTGACTACACACAACTAAGCTGTCGCCACATGGTCGCCGGGGTGTCACCTGTATGATCATGAGTAGTCTCCTTAGTCACCCAAAGAATTGTAGCGTCTTTCTGGTCATCACTGGATTTTCAACATTTTCAAACATTTTCGCTGTCAGTCGGCGACAGTGGGCCTGACGCCAATGAGCGTAGCTTGAACTCCCCTGACGTAGGTGCAGTCGTAGGTTGTCGCCAGGTTAACGTAGGTTGTCCCCGGTGCTGACTTCGGTGAATTCCATTGGCAACAACCTAAGTACCCCTGAAAACCTTTGCTATCCATGTATATGGCCAAATATCTTTTAAATGTTATAGTACCTGCCTCAACTACCTCATCTGATAGCTCGTTCCATATACCCACCACCCTCTGTGAAAATTTTACTCCTCATGTTCCTATTAAATCTATCTCCTCTCACCATAAACGTATATTCCCTGGTCTTGCTCTCCTTATCTTTGCTAAAATACTGGGTGCAATCATCTTATCTATTCTCTCTTATATTATTAAGACAGTTAGTTTACTGGTGGCTATTTGTAAAAGTTTCAATGCTGGAGAGAATGGAAATTGTGCAATGTGAATGCAGGTCTAATTTATGAAGCCTAATGTTCTGAGGAGTGAATGAAGTTGTGAAACTGCCAGACAGCAGTGGTAAACTGTGGGGAACCAACACATGGGTTAGAGTTCATTTATTGTGGAGACAAGTGAACCATCTTTATCACATGTTGTCTACAGTGAGATTACAGGAAGGTGATGTTGCTATTCTGGATGTTTTATGAGGACCAGTGGATCAGAAGGAGTGAACAAGGAAGCCAGGTTCCACCAGCATTTCATTACAGTCACGTGCCACATCTGTGCCCGTTGATCAGCCAGGACCTCAAATTGACAAAAACGTGTCTGAAAGAGAAGCACGAGGAAGTGAGTGGGAGGGAAGATGCCGTCAAAGACATTACACAAACATCGTCTCACAGAAACCTGTCTAACAATGGATTGTACAACACAGGAAGAAGCCTTTCCATTCGCAGATTCAGTACAGCACAGAAACGGCCCTTTAGCGCACAATGTCTGTGCCGAACATGATGCCAAGACCAACTCTTATCTGCACACGTTCCATGTCCCTACATTCCCCCATATCCACGTGCCTATCTAAATGTCTCTTATTTCCAAAATCCATCCCAACTCTGTTACATTGATGACTGCATCATTGCTACCTCCATGCAGAACTCATGGACTTCATCAACTTCACCACCAATTTCCATCCATCCCCTTTCTTGATCTCACCGTCTCCATCACAGGAGATAGACATCAGTCGATAGTCTATTATAAACCCACTGATTCCCACAACTATCTCGACTACACTTCATCCCACCCTGCTTCCTGCAAAGATTCTATGCCAATTCCTCCATCTACACCGCTATGCACCCAAGATGAGGTGTTCTATATCAGGACACCTGAGATGGTATGGAACACCTCATCTTGGGCACATATGCAGAGATGTCCTAATTCTTTAGGGAACGGGGATCCCCTCTTCCATCATGCGTCTCTTCAGTACCCTGCAGCTCCGCCCTTGCTCCCACTCCCCCTAGTCGCAACAGAGACAGAGTTCCCCTAGTCCTCACCTTCCACCCCATCAGTAGGTATGTTACAAAACCTACCTGAATCGTCATTGGGAATCTGCCCACAGCCATGTCCCGCGATTTTGGCGCTGTTTGGAGGGGGCGGGTTTAAAACGCGATTTTTACTAGGCTGTACTAATCGCACATGTTCAGCCTAGTAAATCATTAACGAAAAATCGCTGCAAGACCCGGTCGCAAAAGGTATTATTAGTTTTATAGGCCTCGATAATATAGTTATAATAGTTTTAAAATTACTGTCTCATTCCGCAACCTCTCGCAGCCCCAGGGTTTTATAGAGCAAACAATTAAAGGTATGTACCTTATTTTTACATTAAATGGGGCATATATATAACCCTATATATCAAGTTATCTATAGCGAGTAGTTCATTTTGGGCTTTTTATATCCCGCAGTATTTTTCTCGGCATTTGAGGGCACTAATCCAGCGCGATGTCAACGTTCTAAACCAGCGCGTTCACATGAACCCACTAGAAAGCTGATTTAAATGGGCATTTATTTACAGCAATTGAACACTAAATTCCTTCCATTTGGCCTATAAATTAATGTAAATTAGATATAAAAATCATGTTATATTGTGAATTATCTGTGAATAATCTTTGGACACTTAGGCTATTTAAAAATGTTAATCTTTCCTTAAGAAATGGGCTTTTGACTATCCAAGATCACAGCTTTTTTGTAATGTCCATTGAAAATCAATAGGGAACAAGATGCTAATTTCCGAGTATGAAAATGGCCATAACTTTTTTTAATACTTGAGATATGAAAGTGAATTTGGTGTCAAATTAAACTTATTGTTATGCTTTATCTGATGGGATAAATTGCAGACTTGATTTTTAAAATCTCAAAATTTTGTAACATTGCTACCATCAGCCGTCGCATGCAACACATAATCCTCCAACATTTTTGCCACCTCCAACGGGATCCCACTACTAACCACCCTTTTCCACAGAGAAGATTCCCTCCGCAACTCCCTGGTGAACTCATTCCTTCCCACCCAAACCACTCCCTCCACAGGTAGTTTCTAAACACTAATTCCCATTCCCACACTGACCCTTCTGTCCTGGGTCTTCTCCATTGTCAGAGAGGCTAAATGCAAATTGGAGAAACAGTATCTAATATTTTGCTTGGGCAGCTTACAGCCCAGTGGTATGAATTTGATTTCTCTAATTTCAAGTAACCCTTGCATTCTTCCCCCCCCCCCCCCCCCCCCCCCCCCCAATAGAGTTGGCAAATACCCCCGATTTGGCAACGGGTTGTATTAAAAATTGGTAAAGTATGTTCGTTTGACCATCCTGCAGCTGCTAGGATGTGGTCCAAAGTAATGTACATAATCCTATGAGCTGTTGTGGTACCAGCCCCAGTGGAGTGCGTGTTAAAATATTAGCATTGACTCCTGCATTCATCAAACTCCCGTTTTACCACCTGAAGATGGTAAAACTAAACTTGTTATGAAATTTATATATGTATTTTTTTTCCACAAAACATTGTTTCGTTTGGGGCCTTAAGGCTCTAAGTGATCTAGACGTGTTGTTGTGAATGTGTGACCACACATTCCCGAAGGTCCACGGGTATGCCATGAAACTGTATGTACCTCACGCCTGGTTAGCTCTGGTTTATTAAATCAAACATAATATATTATGTTATTAACATATGTAACCACCCTGTCCAGTCGTAATGTATATCATGACTGGACCCGTTGCACTGAGGCCAGTGCCATGAGGATTATTAACTTTTGAGAGCCGGCTTGAGATAAGGATGTAGCTGGAGCCCCCTGCTGAAGTAATGTTAACATTACGTCATGTCCCATACTCCCATGTTCCTGGGCCTGGGAGAACTTGTGTTTAAGATATCCTATATAATTCTGGATATCAGAGGGTGAGCCCTCTGCCGCGAGTGAGTTCCACTTGCTGCAGCAAATATGATGATAAGCACGTTAGCACCGTTTAATGGCACTGTAACTGAGTACAGGTATTGTCAAAAACTCATATGAAATGAACTCTAGGACATCAGTTATTCATGCTGTATAGCATGTAACATGTGTATTCAGCTAAAACTGTTCCCCGTCTGCTGAAGTGGAGATGTCCTACCTCTTTTTTGGTGCTATCCTGCATTCTGCAGTGAGTACTCCATGGATTGTCTGACAACCCACAGCGCTGGAAATCACCTCGGAGTCTTCAAGTTAATGACTTGATGTATCATGCAGACGCTGGTCTCCCGAGTCTCAGGCTGTACCAGCAAGTTTTATGCTTTGAATAACCATATAGGTTCTGTATAATTCCCTATATTAGCGGGAACCATGGCTGCATATGTCAGTCAGGCAGATCGAGGCCTGAAGCAGTGTCTTGCTAGGTAAATTGCAAACCCCACAAATATATCGATATTTGATGTTCCATTGAGCCAAAATGACATTAAATAATTGTAGTCCACCATCCATCCTGCGTTTCATATATTTCACATGGGATAGTAGTTTCAAAATAAGATTAAGTAAATATCACAGGATATTTAAACTTCATAGCACCCATGTGACTAACATATGCCACCCCCATAGTGTATCAACTTGGAGTTGAGCATGCAGATTGTGCACGTTCTTACAATAACCTTTAACGTGTAGAATGCCCCGAGTTATAGGTCGTTGATACCAATTACTGAAAATTGGTACTTATGCAACCCGCATCCGCCTCCGGAACTGGAGATGGCATACCATACTTCTCATCTTTGAGCACTAGTATCAATTGTAATACTAAGTATACCTGACCAAAAATACTGGAGCAATTCTGAATACTGCCACCATCGTGATTTCGGTAGCTTCAGCTGAGAATAACATAGGTTTATTTGTAATGACCTATATGGCACTAGAGAGGTTAATTCTTTGCTTGTTTTAACTTCAGGAAATGCAAAGCCCAATTTGTACTGCTGATACACAGCTGCTATATTGTCAACTACATCTTGATGAAATAGAAAGCTGCTTAATAACCAACAAGGTTGTTACAGGCTTCTATTAATTGCATCTCTTGCTCCAGGGCGGAATCCCTTGTTAGTTGATAGATAAATGTTAATCCCAATAATCAGTAGTTCTGATTGGTATCAACTTTAAATTTAATTGGATGGGTGGGACCCTGATACTTCAAATATAGTTTGGGCCTATAACAGTTAATTTAGCAAAACCCAGCGTTTAACATAATTCCAGATAAATGATAACTAATGTTCTTGAGCTCTAAGCAGCCCAAGCTGTTTGGAAATTTGGTAAATAAACCTGGGAACTGTAGTTAGCCTATTTTGCAATGCTTTAACTGTTATTATAGCCCCATCCATGTAAATTTCAAATATCTCTGGCTATTCCAGTGAATGGGAACTGCGTAGCATGCATCTTTGAGATTGGTGCTTGCCATATAGCTCCTATAAAACAGTTGTTAGACCGTAACAAAACTTACTATAATGAAAGTCTGTACTGCACATATGAGTTAAACCTGGATGAAGTGACATCCTCCATCTGTCACCTGTCCTTAAACACAATCCTTCCCATCATACTGGGCCTGCCTCGAAGACAACTCCAGTCCCAATTCAAGTCTGCTTGGAACCTATGTATGTTGTGCAGTAAAAGTAATCACATGTTATTATCTGTTTTTTAAAAACCAGATCTGAAACTCATGTTGTTTTCCATTGTCATTTTGAACAAGAAAAACACAAGAGTAAAAATTACCAACATGTAACTGGTCCACAATCCCTTGGTTCGGTAAACCCAGACCAACCTACATCCCTGGCTACCGGTGGTCTTGTGGTAAGCCCAAAGGCCGCTGATGCGGGTTCCTTTTCTCTCCTTGATTGGGGAGTAGGACTGGTAGGGAGTGTGGATTCCATGTTTCTCCTGACCTCTGCTTGGGTCTTGGTCTGAAACCTCATCATACTGAACCTGCCTTGTTAGACAATTCTGGCCATAACTCTGAGTCTGCCTTGAAAGACGACTCTGATCATATTTCGGTGCCCAGCTTTAAAGCTACCACCGGCTTCAGTGAACCGCTTACCCCCTATAGAAACATAGAAATTAGGTGCAGGAGTAGGCCATTCGGCCCTTCGAGCCTGCACCGCCATTCAATATGATCATGGCTGATCATCCAACTCAGTATCCCGTACCTGCCTTCTCTCCATACCCCCTGATCCCCTTAGCCACAAGAGCCACATCTAACTCCCTCTTAAATATAGCCAATGAACTGGCCTCAACTACCCTCTGTGGCAGAGAGTTCCAGAGATTCACCACTCTCTGTGTGAAAAACTCTGTATGGAGGTGTAGGGTGTGTTGTCGCCTACTGATGAAGCTTTGCTTGTCGTTGGTACCTTGATTAGTCCCACAGCTTTTGCTTCCTTCTTCTGGTCTTACCTGAAGAGAGGATTCGGTGGCTGGTTTCACCAATGTCACCCTGATAGCGCTATTCCCTTGCTGGCACTTGTAGCGTGAGAACTCTGGCCTCTTCCGGGTATTCTGCCAACGGATGGAGACCATCTCTTCCGGTAGCCAATCCTTTGTTTGCGAGTACTCTTGAGGCCATATGCATGTGCTTCAGTATGTTCATACTTTAAATTCGAGATCAGTTCCCTACTGATCACTCGCACTCCCCTCCACAAAGAGTGAGATTTGTAGGCAGCCCTGAAAACAGCGGCTGCCGCAGGCCCCTGAGGATACCTGCGCTGACATGGCCCCTCCAGCAGACCTATTTCAGTTTCTTGCTTTGGGTTAGACTGAAACTGACCGTGGATGCTCCTCTCCTCAGAGCAGGAGACATTTGTGCAGCCCTGAAACAGGTGCCGCTGCCTGTGGGTTCTCCATAATACCCGGGCTGATACCTCCTCCTTTGGAGTATATCATTGTGGAGCACCTCTCCATCAGGTGCTCCATGTGGGTTTGAACGTTTAAACACGTTACCCATGTAGGAGGTAATCCTCTCCATCCGGAGTCCTCCTGGCCCGACTTGTTTGCGGGCTTTCTCCTTGCGCTCCCTTCCTCAGAGCGAGATATCAAATTGTGGCTAACCCTCCAATTGGGTTTGCCTAGGTACTCGTGGCCCATTTTGTTTTAATGAATGGGCCTCTTCCCTGCACTCCCCTCCGCAGAGAGGAGATATAATTTAAATGGCTAACCCTCTAATTGGGTTTGCCTGTGTACTCCTGGCCCGTATGTTTAAATGTATGGGCCTCTTCCCTACACTCCCCTCCGCAGAGCGGGAGATACAATTTTCGTGACTAACCTCCAACGGCTGCCTTGGTGCTGTCGGCATCAATCCGACGCTGCTGGCTCCACTGCCAGCGATTCGCGAGGCGAATTTTGACCACCACCCGCTACTCGCACTGCCGCGGTCTCTGTAGCAGGTCCCGCGGTCCATTTCAGGGTATCCCCGAGGTCATGACCGGGATTCCCTAACCGTAACTGGCGTTCCCACGATCCATAGTTTTACCCGCGGCCCGTCCTGACTTAGCCCCCAATTTTGCAGGCAAACTCTGAAAATTTATTTCCTGCAAAACAAAAACCAATTCCAGAGGTAAGTGTAAAAACTTACCTTGTATGTTAAAACTTACCGCTGGACAGCACGAATGCTGCCGCCATTCGGCTCATTTGCGCAAAGCGAGTCAACGTAATAACGCACCAAGTGGGATGACGGCCTCCTTCACGTAGTCACTCACGTGACTCCGAAGTAAAATTGAACACAATACTCCAAATGTGGCCTCACCAATGTCCCGTACAACTGTAACATGTCCTTCCAACATCAATACTCAATAGACAGACATTAGACAATAGTCTGAAGAAAAGTCTCAACCCAAAACATCACGCATTCCCTCTCTGCAGAGATGTTGCCTGTCCCGCTGAGGTATGCCCCTGTCCCACTTAGGAAACCTGAACGGAAACCTCTGAAGACTTTGCGCACCACCCAAGGTTTCCGTGCGGTTCCCGGAGGTTTTTGTCAGTCTCCCTACCTGCTTCCACTACCTGCAACCTCCGGCAACCACCTGCAACCTCCGGGAACCGAACGGAAAGCTTGGGTGGGGAGCAAAGTCTCCAGAGGTTTCCGTTCAGGTTTCCTAAGTTGGACAGAGGCATTACTCCAGCAGTCAATACTCTGACTGATGAAGGCCATTATGCTGAAAACCTTCTTGTCACCCTATCCACCTGTGGCATCACTTCCAGGGAAACCTATTGTATACCCCAATAAGGTCATCCCTCAGACTACAACGAACCAAAGAAAAAAATCCCAGCCTATCCAACCTCTCCCTACAATTCAAGCCCATAAACCCAGGTAACAGCCATTCAGAGACATATTCAAACCAAAAAATATCTTTAAACCTTTTGCAGTCGAGGTAATTGAAAGCGGCAGTTTTTTAAGATGTGTGGTTCTCCTTTACGGCATACTGTTCTCGTGACTTCAATGCGTAGAGCATATTTCCGTTCATCAGCAATCTTCAAAACAAAAAGAGTATTTCTCTTTTAATGACATCATAGGAATATCTGCTACAGCCACAGTCACTCAAGGCGTTCCCCAAGGCTCCGTACTCGGCCCCCTCCTCTTCATCATCTACATCCTCCCCCTTGGTCAGATACTCCGCCACTTCAACCTGGACTTCCACTGTTACGCCGATGACACCCAGATCTACCTACCTCCACAACCCCCCCTCTCCCATATCAACTCCTGTTTGTCAGCTATAAAAACCTGGAACCAACATAATTTCCTCAAACTCAACAGCGATAAGACAGAATTCCTCCTCATAGGCTCCAAAGCCACACTCAGCAAAATCAATAACCCCACTCTCACCATCGACGGCACCACTGTCTCCCCATCTCCCCAGGCCGGCAACCTTGGCGTGATCTTTGATTCCACTCTCTCCCTTGAGCCTCACATCCGCCATGTCATTAAAACTTCCTTCTTTCATCTCCGCAACAATCTCCGCCAAACTCAGACACTCTCTCACACTGCCCGCTGCTGAAAGACTCATCCATGCCTTCATCTCCTCCCGACTGGACTATTGCAACTCACTTCTCCTTGGCATCAGCTCCACCTACATCAACCGATTCCAACTGATCCAGAACGCAGCCGCCCGACTCATCACCCACATCAAATCCTGGCATCACATCACTCCAGCCCTCAAACAACTTCACTGGCTTCCCATCTCCCACCGGATCACCTACAAAATCCTGATCCTCACCTACAAAGCCCTCCACCATCTGGCCCCCACATATCTCACTGACCTCCTCTCCCCGTACCAACTCTCACGGTCCCTCAGATCCACATCTGCCGGTCTCCTCTCCATCCACAAGTCCAACCTCCGCAGTTTTGGGGACAGAGCCTTCTCCAGGGCAGTTCTCAGGCTCTGGAACTCCCTCCCCCAACTGATCCACAATTCCGTGTCTCTCACCATCTTCCAGTCCCGCCTCAAGACCCATCTCTTCACCTCTGCCTATCCTTAGCCCCACGTCCCCCTCCCTTTTCATCTGTGCATTAATTGCCTTATTATTGTGTTTTGTATTTAATTCTGCCTTTACTTTGTGTACTAGTCATGTCTCTACTATTTATTTCATTCCCCTTACATGTTTTTCCTCTACCTGCTAAATTTTTGTAAGGTGTCCTTGAGACTCTTGAAAGGCGCCCATAAATAAAATGTATTATTATTATTGTTATTATTATCATTTCTCAGCTGAATAAACTGGCAGAAACAGGCACTTTGGACCAACTGGCCCATGCCAACCAGCACGCTCCATCTACCCTAGTCAACATGCTGATGTTTGGTCCATCTATCTTCCATCTATCTATACATAACTAAAACTCTGATCTTGTTATCTTCCAGTTTGCACGGTTTTTCTATTTGCGCAAAATTAGTAAGAGATAGCACTACGATTTTTCGCTATCGCAATCACCGTTCTATGCTACGAGTGCAAAAATTTTGTTCCGATCGATGGTATATCTTAAAAGTTATCTAGGTTTAAAAATCTTAAAAACCACGCATGCGGCGATTGGTCCAGTCAGTGCCGAGCGGATTGGTCTCCTCTCCTGTCACTCCCCCTGGACAGTCCGCCCCTTCCTGCGCCATCGCATCTTTACTGGAGCTGAAGAACTCTGTGGGTGGCCGGCGGAGGTCTCCACAATTCTCGGACGGACTGGAAACGGAGTGGCGCGGCAATCTGATCCTGGCGGAAAAGCGACCTCTGCCTGCACATGATCTATATCCCTTCATTCCCTGCATATCCATGTGCCGATCCAAAAGTCTGTTAAACACCACTATTGTTTCTGCCTCCACCGCCACCACCCCCGGCAGCTCATTCCTAGCCCACACCACCCTGTAAAAAACTTCCCCCGCACATCTCCTTTAAACTGGTGAAGCACCTCTGCTCCCTCTCCAGCCTCCACATCTGTCCTGCAAGGGGGCGACCAGAACTGCTCTCTCCTTACTTGTACCTTTGCTTGTATTATCTTCCGAGCTGTATACAGGTAGATATCATTGGATACATTGTTGTATCTTTGGATTGCAGCATTGACGGCTTCATCTAAACCAGTGGCGTCTGTGATAGAATTCCGTGGATTAATGTAAAAATCTTTACTCGGCTCTGAAACATTGCAAGAAACAACAACAGTGAAAGAGGGCAAGGGCGGATCTACAAGTCACGGTCGGTGTGAACGATTCCACTGCCATTACCGTCACTGCATCAGGGGCCTGAGCTCAGAGAATAACAACACATGATGCAGGAAACATTCAGCCATCGTGCTACAGGAAGGATGTCATTAAGGTGGAAAAAGTGCAGAGAAGATTTAAGAGGATGTTGCCAGGATTCGAGGGCCTGGGCTAAAGGGAGAGGTTGGACAGGCTAGGACTTTGTTCCTTGGAGTGCAGGAGGCTGAGGGGTGTAAGATCATACATGGAATCGATAGGGTGAGTGAACTGTCTTTTGTCTCATCCCTCCTATCCATCCACCTGTCCACACATTATTTAAACGTTGTTATAGTAACTGCCTCGTCTACCTCCTCAGGCAGCTCAATCCATATCACCCTTATCCTCCTGCGCGCCAAAGCCTAAACTAAAGATGGACACAAAATCTGAAGTGACAGCGGGTCAGGCAGCATCTCTGGAGAGAAGGAATGGGTGACGTTTCGGGTTGAGACCCTTCTTCAGCCTGCCTGACCTCTTCCTATAGCTCAGGCCCTCGAGCCCTGGCAACATCTTCGTAAATCTTTGCTGCTCCCTACCTGATTTAACAGTATTCTTCCTCCATCATGATGACCAAAGCTGAACACAATAGTCTATACTTGCCTTGTGAACGGGCTGGAACACAGAGCAGACACACGGTGAGCAGTATCGCATCCAATACGACACCCATGCTGTCCGCGGGGACTGAACTCACCCTCTCCGCCCGCCCGTCCCGGAACTTTATGTGGGCAAGTCTGGCTGATTGCCAGTCTGGCTGATTGCCAGCCTGTGCCTCACCCAATGGAGGCTTCACAATGAGCTGGACCGGGACAGAGACAGAGGCAAGGCACAGGCTGGCAATCAGCCACACTCATCCACATAGTGAGGGGACGGGCGGAGGGGGTGAGCTCAGTCCCCCTGGACAGCATGGGTGTGGTGTTGGATGTCTGCTCTGCATTTGATGCAGGAGATAGACATAGAGAAATAGATAGAGAGAGAGAGAGAGACGGAGAGAGAGACTGACTTATTTACTACCTTACTTGCCTTACTTACTTTACTTACAACTGGTCCACACTCCACTCAGTAGGTTCCCTGTTTTACTGATCTTTACATTTGATTGAACTGGGAGCCAAACTTACCTTCAATAATCAACACACAGAGGCCAAAATGGAAAATGGACCAATACCTCGCGCAAAAATAGTGATCGCTCCTAATGATACTTGAATACAGAGTGCCCTTTTCAACAAAGTGACAAATGAATAATAGCATGTGCCCTGCAGGATCCTATTAACTCTTTCCTTTCCCACTTTAAACCTATTTGCCTTATAGCGAAAGCATCACCAGAGACCCGGGTTTGATCCCGACGATGGGTGCTGTCTGTACGTAGTTTGTACGTTCTCACCGTGGGTTTTCTCTGAGATCTTCAGATTCCTCCCTCACTCCAAAGACGTACAGGTTTGTTGGTTAGTTGGCTTGGCATAAATGTAAAAATTGTCCCTAGTGTGTGTGGGATAGTGTCAATGTGTGGGGATCACTGATCGGCGCGGACTCGGTGGGCCGTAGGGCCTGTTTCCGCGCTGTATCTCTAAACTAAACTAAACTAAATAAAAATATGTCCACTGGTTCTTAATCCCCTTAATCTCGGTAACAGACATGATAGAAGAATAGAGAGGGTGAATGCACTGTTATTTTTACCCAGACTAAGGGAATCAAAACTCTGGGGACAGAGGTTTATGGTGACGGGAGAAAGATTTAATAAGAACCTGAGGGGCAACTGTTTCACACATGTGGGTATATGAATGAGATGCCGGAGGAGGTAGTTGGGGCAGCTATGATAACATTTAATAGACATTAGGACAGGTACATTGATAGGAAATGTTTAGAGGAATATGGGGCAAACGAGGGCAGGTGGGATTGGTGTAGATGGCGCATGTTAGTCGGCATGGATGAGTTGTGCGGGGTGGCTGTTTCTCTCCTGTGTGAGTCCATGATTCTATGTTGTAAATGGGGAGCAGTTGCTATTTGCATGGAGGTTATTGTTGTCACGTGTACCAAGGTACAGTGAAAATCTTTGTTATGGAATGTTCCTTACACTATAATATAACATTGTGCTGTATTGTAGCTGCTCCTCCTTCCCCTACATAGTGTCACCTCACCACCCATGTTTAATTTATTGACTGTCTGCACATCAACACACTTGGATTATTGTGTTCATCTTTGGTCAACTTGCTGTGGGAAAAATGTAAAGCTGGAAGGAGTGCACAGAAGATTCACGAGGACGACAAGCTGATAAATTGAATTGGATTGAAAGATACAGCATGAAAACAGGCCCTTCAGCTGGCCGAGTCTACCCGACCATCGATCACCCATTCACACTAGTTCTATGTTATCCCACTTTCTCATCCACTCCCTGCACACCAGGGGCAATTTGCAGAGGGACAATGAACCCACAAGCTTGTAGATCTGGGATGTGGGAAGAAACTGGAGCACCTGGAGGAAACCCATGTGGTCACAGGAAGAACGTGCAAACTCCGTAAAGCCAGCATCAGTCACACGCACCTATACACATCCTGAGTTCATCTGCCAGACTCGTCATCTCTCTCGCATTAAAATAAACGCAATTCAATCCAACAATCCTTCCTCTGCCACTGCTCCCATCCACGCTCTGTCCACTGATGTCTCTTTCATCACCTTCCCTACTGACTTCCAGCCTCTCACCTGCCGCAGTCCTGCATTGGATCCCCCCCCACCACTGCCCCCAGATCTCTCTAGACTTGCTCAACTCAACTATGAGGCAAAGGTTGGAATTAGTAACGTGATCAGGAAATTTGCCAGCTCACGATGTGGGTACTGAACATGATGCCAAGACCATCCCTAATCTAGGAACAAAGAACTGCAGATGCTGATTAATACACAAAATGACACAAAGTGCTGGAGTAACTCAGCAGGTTGGGTCAGGTCCATGGAGAGCATGGACAGGTGATATTCCAGGTCAAGACCCTTCTTCAGGCTGATTGGAGGCTGGGGAGAAGAAAGTTGGAAAGGGGGAGCAGCAGAGAGACCGTTTGCTCCACAACTTCCTGGTTAACTTGTCCCACCCCACCCAAACTACCCCCTTCCCATGTACCTCTCCCTGCAACCGCAACCGCAACCTCCCCATGCAACACCTGTCCCGAAATCTTCACCCTCAACTCCGTCCAAGGATCCCAACAGTCTTTTCATTTGAGGCAAAGGTTCACTTGTACCTTCTCCAACCTCATCTATTGTATCCACTGTTCCAGGTGGGCACTTCTATATATCGGTGAGACCAAGCGCAGGCTTGGCGGTCGTTTTCGTGACCACCTCCTCATGTCTGCCTGGGCCTACCTGATCTCCCGGTTGCTAAACACTTTAACTCCCCTCCCCATTCCCACACTGACCTTTCTGTCCTGGGCCTCCTCCACTGTCAGAGTGAGGCCCAATGCAAATTGGAGGAACAGCACCTTATATTTCGCTTGGGCAGCTTACACCCCAGCGATATGAATATTGACTTCTCTAACCAAGTAATCCTTGCTTTCCCTCTCTCTCCATCCCTTCCCCCTTCCTAGTCCTCTGACCAGTCTGACAGTCCTCCTGATTAGATTTTACCTCTGTATGCTTCATTGTCAACTTCTTCCAGCTAACAATGATGTATTCCACATATTCTTGAGCTGCCTCTTTTTTGATGTCTCGTTTTCACACCTTACCCTTCCTTATCTCTGTGTTTCTTTCTCCCCTGACTCTCAGTCTGAAGAAGGGTCTCGACCCAAAACGTCACCCATTCCTTCTCTCCAGAGATGCAATCTGTCCCGCTGAATTACTCCAGCATTTTGTTTCTATCTTCGGTTTAAACCAGCATCTGCAGTTCCTCTCTACAAATGTGCATTTACCTTATCTATTCCCCTCAAGCTCTTGTACACGTCTATAAGATCACTCCTCATCGTCCTGCGCGCTCTTAAGAATAAAGACCTAGCTTGCTCAACCTCTCCCTATAGCTCAGCCCTCAAGTCCTGGCTATCCTTGTAAATATTCTGCACACTTTTGCAGCTTAATCTCATCTCTCCTGTAACATGGTGACCAAAACAGAACACTAAACTCCAAATATGGCCTCACTTAAGTCTTAAAGCCCTGTCCCACGGTACGAGTTCATTCCAAGAGCTCTTCCGAGTTTGCCCTGATTCGAACTCAGAGATTTGTGGTAATGGCCGCTCGTCAATACTCGGGGCTCTCGTGGACATTTTTCAACATGTTGAAAAATCTTCACGAGTCTTCCCGAGCTTACCTGCCATTAGCGAGTCTTCCCGAGTACCTGCCGTTAGCGTTACGAGCCGCTAAGAGACATCCCCGAGCTCTGACGTACCCACTACGTTCATTCTCCGTGCTTACCACGGGTTTGATTTTTTTTTAAACTCGGGAGAGCTCTTGGAATGAACTTGTACCGTAGGACAGGGCTATTATACAACTGTACGATACCATCCCAACTTCTGTACTCAATACTCTAACTGATGAAGGTCAAAGTGCCGAAAGCCTTCTTGACCACCCTATCTATATGTGTTGCCACTTTCAGGGAACATTGTACCTGCAGTCCTGGATCCCTCTGCTCCACAACACTCTCAGAGCCCTGCCATTCACTGTGAAAGTCCTGCCCTGGTTTGACCAGAAAATGCAACATCTTGCACGTCTCTGTATTAAATTCCATCCATCATTGCTCAGCCCACCTGGTCAACTCATCTACTCAATATGCTCTACTCAACATCCTCTGGCAAAGGGTGGATTTAAAACTGATCTGGAAATTTGCAAGGCACTAGGAAACTAGGCCATTATTTCCATGGCTGTGGTTCTGCAGGTGTGATTTGCATCAACTGGTTAGAAGTGCTCAGCTGCCTCTGATCAGTAAATAATATCACAAAATGGGTCAGTGTGGATTGCTGGGATACTGTATCCGCTGTTCCAGGTGGGCACTTCTACATATCAGTGAGACCAAGCGCAGGCTTAGCGGTCGTTTTCGTGACCACCTCCCATGTCTGCCTGGACCTACCTGATCTCCCGGTTGCTAAACACTTTAATTCCCCTCCCCATTCCCACACTGACCTTTCTGTCCTGGGCCTCCTCCACTGTCAGAGTAGGGCCAATGCAAATTGGAGGAACAGCACGTTATATTTCGCTTGTGCAGCTTACAGCCCAGCGATATGAATATTGACTTCTCTAACCAAGTAATCCTTGCTTTCCCTCTCTCTCCATCCCTTCCCCTTCCTAGTCCTCTGACCAGTCTGACAGTCCTCCTGATTAGATTTTATCTCTGTATGCTTCATTGTCAACTTCTTCCAGCTAACAATGATGTATTCCACATATTCTTGAGCTGCCTCTTTTTTGATGTCTCGTTTTCACACCTTACCCTTCCTTATCTCTGTGTTTCTTTCTCCCCTGACTCTCAGTCTGAAGAAGGGTCTCGACCCAAAACATCACCCATTCCTTCTCTCCAGAGATGCTATCTGTCCCGCTGAATTACTCCAGCATTTTGTTTCTATCTTCGGTTTAAACCAGCATCTGCAGTTCCTCTCTACAAATGTGCATTTACCTTATCTATTCCCCTCAAGCTCTTGTACACGTCTATAAGATCACTCCTCATCGTCCTGCGCGCTCTTAAGAATAAAGACCTAGCTTGCTCAACCTCTCCCTATAGCTCAGCCCTCAAGTCCTGGCTATCCTTGTAAATCTTCTGCACACTTTTGCAGCTTAATCTCATCTCTCCTGTAACATGGTGACCAAAACAGAACACTAAACTCCAAATATGGCCTCACTTAAGTCTTAAAGCCCTGTCCCATGGTACGAGTTCATTCCAAGAGCTCTTCCGAGTTTGCCCTGATTCGAACTCAGAGATTTGTGGTAATGGCCGCTCGTCAATACTCGGGGCTCTCGTGGACATTTTTCAACATGTTGAAAAATCTTCACGAGTCTTCCCGAGCTTACCTGCCATTAGCGAGTCTTCCCGAGTACCTGCCGTTAGCGTTACGAGCCGCTAAGAGACATCCCCGAGCTCTGACGTACCCACTACGTTCATTCTCCGTGCTTACCACGAGATTGATTTTTTTTTAAACTCGGGAGAGCTCTTGGAATGAACTTGTACCGTAGGACAGGGCTATTATACAACTGTACGATACCATCCCAACTTCTGTACTCAATACTCTAACTGATGAAGGTCAAAGTGCCGAAAGCCTTCTTGACCACCCTATCTATATGTGTTGCCACTTTCAGGGAACATTGTACCTGCAGTCCTGGATCCCTCTGCTCCACAACACTCTCAGAGCCCTGCCATTCACTGTGAAAGTCCTGCCCTGGTTTGACCAGAAAATGCAACATCTTGCACGTCTCTGTATTAAATTCCATCCATCATTGCTCAGCCCACCTGGTCAACTCATCTACTCAATATGCTCTACTCAACATCCTCTGGCAAAGGGTGGATTTAAAACTGATCTGGAAATTTGCAAGGCACTAGGAAACTAGGCCATTATTTCCATGGCTGTGGTTCTGCAGGTGTGATTTGCATCAACTGGTTAGAAGTGCTCAGCTGCCTCTGATCAGTAAATAATATCACAAAATGGGTCAGTGTGGATTGCTGGGATACTGTATCCGCTGTTCCAGGTGGGCACTTCTACATATCAGTGAGACCAAGCGCAGGCTTAGCGGTCGTTTTCGTGACCACCTCCCATGTCTGCCTGGACCTACCTGATCTCCCGGTTGCTAAACACTTTAATTCCCCTCCCCATTCCCACACTGACCTTTCTGTCCTGGGCCTCCTCCACTGTCAGAGTAGGGCCAATGCAAATTGGAGGAACAGCACGTTATATTTCGCTTGTGCAGCTTACAGCCCAGCGATATGAATATTGACTTCTCTAACCAAGTAATCCTTGCTTTCCCTCTCTCTCCATCCCTTCCCCTTCCTAGTCCTCTGACCAGTCTGACAGTCCTCCTGATTAGATTTTATCTCTGTATGCTTCATTGTCAACTTCTTCCAGCTAACAATGATGTATTCCACATATTCTTGAGCTGCCTCTTTTTTGATGTCTCGTTTTCACACCTTACCCTTCCTTATCTCTGTGTTTCTTTCTCCCCTGACTCTCAGTCTGAAGAAGGGTCTCGACCCAAAACATCACCCATTCCTTCTCTCCAGAGATGCTATCTGTCCCGCTGAATTACTCCAGCATTTTGTTTCTATCTTCGGTTTAAACCAGCATCTGCAGTTCCTCTCTACAAATGTGCATTTACCTTATCTATACCCCTCAAGCTCTTGTACACGTCTATAAGATCACTCCTCATCGTCCTGCGCGCTCTTAAGAATAAAGACCTAGCTTGCTCAACCTCTCCCTATAGCTCAGCCTTCAAGTCCTGGCTATCCTTGTAAATCTTCTGCACACTTTTGCAGCTTAATCTCATCTCTCCTGTAACATGGTGACCAAAACAGAACACTAAACTCCAAATATGGCCTCACTAAAGTCTTAAAGCGCTGTCCCACGGTACGAGTTCATTCCAAGAGCTCTCCCGAGTTTGCCCTGATTTGAACTCGGAGATTTATGGTAATGGCCGCTCGTCAATACTCGGGGCTCTCATGGACATTTTTCAACATGTTGAAAAATCTTCATGAGTCTTCCCGAGCTTACCTGCCGTTAGCGAGTCTTCCCGAGTACCTGCCGTTAGCGTTACGAGCCGCTAAGAGACGTCCCCGATCTCTGACGTACCCACTACGTTCATTCTCCGTGCTTACCACGGGTTTGATTTTTTTTTAAACTCGGGAGAGCTCTTGGAATGAACTCGTACCGTGGGACAGGGCTATTATACAACTGTACGATACCATCCCAACTTCTGCACTCAATACTCTAACTGATGAAGGTCAAAATGCCGAAAGCCTTCTTGACCACCCTATCTATATGTGTTGCCACTTTCAGGGAACATTGTACCTGCAGTCCTGGATCCCTCTGCTCCACAACACTCTCAGAGCCCTGCCATTCACTGTGAAAGTCCTGCCCTGGTTTGACCAGAAAATGCAACATCTTGCACGTCTCTGTATTAAATTCCATCCATCATTGCTCAGCCCACCTGGTCAACTCATCTACTCAATGTGCTCTACTTAACATCCTCTGGCAAAGGGTGGATTTAAAACTGATCTGGAAATTTGCAAGGCACTAGGAAACAAGGCCATTATTTCCATGGCTGTGGTTCTGCAGGTGTGATTTGCATCAACTGGTTAGGAGTGCTCAGCTGCCTCTGATCAGTAAATAATATCACAAAATGGGTCAGTGTGGATTGCTGGGATACTGTATCCGCTGTTCCAGGTGGGCACTTCTACATATCAGTGAGACCAAGCGCAGGCTTAGCGGTCGTTTTCGTGACCACCTCCCCATGTCTGCCTGGACCTACCTGATCTCCCGGTTGCTTAAACACTTTAATTCCCCTCCCCATTCCCACACTGACCTTTCTGTCCTGGGCCTCCTCCACTGTCAGAGTGAGGCCCAATGCAAATTGGAGGAACAGCACGTTATATTTCGCTTGTGCAGCTTACAGCCCAGCGATATGAATATTGACTTCTCTAACCAAGTAATCCTTGCTTTCCCTCTCTCTCCATCACTTCCCCTCCCCAATTCTCTGACCAGTCTAACAATCAGATTTTATTTCTGTATGCTTCAATGTCAACTTTTCCCAGCTAACAATGATGTATTCCACATATTCTTGAGCTGCCTCTTTTTTGATCTCGTTTTCACACCTTGCCCTTCCTTATCTCTGTGTTTCCCTCTCCCCTGATTCTCAGTCTGAAGAAGGTCTCGACCCAGAACATCCCCCATTCCTTCTATCCAGAGATGCTATCTGTCCCACTGAATTACTCCAGCATTTTGCGTCTTCAGTTTAAACCAGCATCTGCAGTTCCTTTCTACAAATGTGCATTTACCTTATCTATTCGACTCATATAACCATATAACAATTACAGCACGGAAACAGGCCATCTCGGCCCTACAGGTCCATGCCGAACATTTATTTTCCCCTAGTCCCATCTACCTGGGACTAGGGGGAACATTTATATGGTTATACTTTTTATAGGGGGACAATCGAGAGCACATTGACCTACGGCATCACTTCCTGGTTCGGGAGCTGCAAGGCGTACGAACGGCACCAACTAGACAGGATTGTGAAGACCGCCAGCAGGATTATTGGTGCTCCACTCCCTTTCCTGCTGGACATATACAGGAAGAGATGTATCAGCATAGCCATCTCCATCATCAAAGACCCCTACCACCCATCGCATGACATTTTCTCCATCCTGCCATCTGGGAAGAGGTACAGGAGCATTAGCTGCAAAACCAGCAGGATGCTCCTCAGCTTCTTCCCACAGGCTATAAGACTGCTAAATGGACTTTGCCCCCTGCCAAAGTATCGCGCACCAACCACCAACCTGGACACACTGCAGCAGAACCACTGCCGTGCCGCTGCCGATCGGAACGCCTGTTGAATGTTTAGTAGAGTGTTAAATTTGTTCATGATATATGTATTTTTATTTCTATTTATTTTTAATGCACACTGAATGGACACTGGTTGAGCAACTTTTTTTTGTTTCCTCTGGGTATGTGAATACTCAGGAAATGACAATAAAGATATACAATACAATACAATACCTGCACTCAGAACATAAACTTTCCATTCCTTTCCCATCCATATACCTATCCAATTTATTTTTAAATGATAAAATCGAACCTGCCTCCACCACTGCCATTGGAAGCTCATTCCACACAGCTACCACTCTCTGAGTAAAGAAGTTCCCCTCATGTTACCCCTAAACTTCTGTCACTTAATTCTGAAGTCATGTCCTCTTGTTTGAATCTTCCCTACTCTCAATGAGAAAAGCTTGTCCACGTCAACTCTGTCTCTCATCATTTTAAAGACCTCTATCAAATCCCCCCTTAACCTTCTGTGCTCCAAAGAATAAAGACCTAACTTATTCAACCTTTCTCTGTAACTTAGTTGCTGAAACCCAGGCAACATTTTAGTAAATCTCCTCTGTACTCTCTCTATTTTGTTGACATCCTTCCTATAATTGGGCAACCAAAATTGTGCACCATACTCCAGAATTGGTCTCACCAATGCCTTGTACAATTTTAACATTACATCTCAACTTCTATACTCACTGCTTTGATGTATAAAGGCTAGCATACCAAAAGCTTTCTTTACCACCCTATCTACATGAGATTCCACCTTCAGGGAACTATGCACCGTTATTCCTAGATCCCTCTGTTCAACTGCATTCTTCAATTCGCTACCATTTACCATGTAAGTCCTATTTTGATTTGTCCTGCCAAGATGGAGCACCTCACACTTATCAGCATTAACCTCCATCTGCCATCTTTCAGTCCATTCTTCCAAATGGCCTAAATCTCTCTGTAGACTTTGGAAATCTACTTCATTATCCACAACACCACATATCTTAGTATCATCAGCATACCTACTAATCCAATTTAACACACCTTCATCCAGATCATTGATGTACATGACAAACAACAGTGGACCCAACACAGATCCCTGAGGCACCCAACTAGTCACCTTCCTCCAACCTGACAAACAGCCATCCACCATTACTCTCTGGCATCTCCCATTCAGCCACTGTTGAATCCATCTTGCTACTCCTGCATTAATACCCAACAATTGAACCTTCTTAACCAACCTTCCATGAGGAACCTTGTTAAAGGCCTTACTAAAGTCCATATAGACAACATCCACTGCTTTACCCTCATCAATTTCCCTAGTAACCTCTTCAAAAAATTCAAGAAGATTAGTCAAACATGACCTTCCAGGCACAAATCCATGTTGACTGTTCCTAATCAGACCCTGTTTATCCAGATGCTTATATATATTATCTCTAAGTATCTTTTCCATTAATTTGCCCACCACTGAAGTCAAACTAACAGGTCTATAATTTCTAGGTTTACTCTTAGAACCCTTTTTAAACAATGGAACAACATGCGCAGTATGTAAATCCTCCAGCACTATTCCCGTTTCTAATGAAATTTGAAATATTTCTGTCAGTCCCTGCTATTTCTACACTAACTGCCCTCAATGTCCTAGGGAATATCCTGTCAGGACCTGGAGACTTAACCACTTTTATATTTTTCAAAAGTGTCAGTACTTCTTTTTCTTTGAATTTCATAGTTTCCAAAGCTACTCTACATGTTTCCCTTACCGCACATAATTCAATATCCTTCTCCTTGGTGAATACCGAAGAAAATAAATTGTTCAATATCTCCCCCATCTCTTTTGGCTCTGCAGATAGCTGTCCACCCTGTCTCTCTAATGGACCAATTTTATCCCTTGTTATCCTTTTGCTATTAGTATAGCTGTAGAAACCCTTTGGATTTACTTTCACCTTACTTGCCAAAGCAACCTCATATCTTCTTTTAGCTTTTCTAATTTCTTTGTTAAGATTATTTTTACATTCTTTATACTCCTCAAGCACCTCATTCACTCCATGCTGCCTATAATTATTGTAGATATCTCTCTTTTTCCGAACCAAGTGTCCAATTTCTCTTGAAAACCATGGCTCTTTCCAATTTTTACTATTTCCTTTCAACCGAGCAGGGACATAAAGATTCTGTACTCTTAAAATTTCCGCTTTAAAGACTCATGTCTTGTACACGTCTATAAGATCACTCCTCATCACCCTGCGCTCTCTTAAGAATAAATTCCTAGCTTGCTCAACCTCTCCCTATAGCTCAGCCCTCAAGTCCTGGCTATCCTTGTAAATCTTCTGCACACTTCTGCAGCTTAATCTCATCTGTCCTATAACATGGTGACCAAAACTGAACACTATACTCCAAATATGGTCTCACTAAAGTCTTAAAGCCCTGTCCCACGATACGAGTTCATTCCAAGAGCTCTCCCGAGTTTGCCCTGATTCGAACTCGGAGATTTATGGTAATGGCCACTCGTCGGTCTCAGGGCTCTCGTGGACATTTTTCAACATTTTGAAAAATCTTCACGAGTCTTCCCGAGCTTACCTGCCATTAGCGCGTTTTCCCGAGTACCTGCCGTTAGCGTAACAAGCCGCTAAGAGACGTCCCCGAGCTCCGACGTACCCACTATGTTCATTCTCTGTGCTTACCACAAGTTTGATTTTTTTTTTTAACTCGGGAGAGCTCCTGGAATGAGCTTGTTCTGTGGAACAGGGGTATTATACAACTGTACAATACCATCCTAACTTCTGTACTTAATACTCTAACTGATGAAGATCAAAGTGCGAGTGGACTGAAGAATAACCACCTATATGTGTTGCCACTTTCAGGGAACATTGTACCTACTGTCCTAGGTCCCTCTGCTCTACACCACTCTCAGAGCCCTGCCATTCACTGTGAAAGTCCTGCCCTGGTTTGACTAGAAAATGTAACATCTTGCACTTCTCTGTATTAAATTCCATCCATCATTGCTCAGCCCACCTGGCCAACTCATCTACTCAATGTGCTCTACTCAACATCCTCTGCCAAAGGGTGGATTTAAAACTGATCTGGAAATTTGCAAGACACTAGGAAACTAGGCCATTATTTCCATGGCTGTGGTTCTACAGGTGTGATTTGCATCAACTGGTTTGAAGTGCTCAGCTGCCTCTGATCAGTAAATAATATCTGGAAATGGGTCAGTGTGGATTGCTGCCATTCTGGGTTTTCAGGGCAAGGTTGATAACCAAGTTAAACAGTGGAAGATTACAGGAATCTCCAGCTAAACACGGAGTGCTGGAGTAACTCAGTGGGTCAGGCAGCATCTGTGGAGGGAATGGACAGGCAACGTTTCTGGTCGGGACTTTTATTCCGACTGATGTGGGGGGAGAATGCTGGAAAAGAGAGATGGGGTGGGACAAAGTCTGGCAAGTGATGGGTGGATACAGGTTGGGGAGGGAGGGGGGGGGGGGAGTAGATGCAAGAGGAGGTGAAATAGCTCCATTTTATGGTGGGGTGGGGCAGCTCTGATGGGCTGAATGGCCTGTCTGTGGGCTGTAACTGCTACAGCTTCATTGTGGTCAGTTGGGCTCCAGATCAAAGCCACAAAATGGCCTTGGAGCAAGCACAGGAACAGGCCCTTCAGCCCACAATCTCCGTGCTGAACACGATACCAAGTTAAAACAATCTCTTTTGCTTGCACATGATCCATATCCCTCCATTCCCTGCATATCCATGTGCCATCTAAACGTCTCTTAAATGCCACTATGCCATCTGCCTTCACCACCTACCCTGGCTTTGTATTCCACACATCCACCACTCTCCATGTAAAAATACTTGCCCTGCATATCTCCTTTAAACTTTGGAGAAAGTCCTAGTCTGCCCAACCTCTCCCAATATCTCAGGCTCTCATGTTCTGGCAACATCCTTGTAAATCTTCTCTGCACTTTTTCCAGTTTACCAACATCCTTCCTGTAGCAGGGTGAGCAAAACAGAACACAATACTTCAAATGTGGCCTCACCAATGTCTTATACAACTGCAACGACCTCCCAACTTCTATACTCAATACTCGAAATGATGAAGGCCAATGTGTTGAAAGCCTCCTTGACCAACCTATCTATGTGTGCGGCCAATTTCAAGGAACCATGTACCTAGACTCCGAGATCCCTTTGCTCTACAACCTTCCCAGATCCCTGCTATTCACTGGGATTCCCCTCCCCATGTTAGACTTGCCAAAATGCAACATCTTGTACTTATCTACATTAAACTCAATTACCCATCATTCCTCAGCCCACTCGCACAGCTGATCAAGATCCTGCTGTAATTTTTGATAACCATCTTTGCTATCTACGATACCGCCCACTTTAGTGTCATCGGAAAACTTGGCAATCATCCAAATTGCTGATATAAACCATAAACAGCCATGGGCCCAGAACTGATCCCAGAGGCACACCATTAGTCACAAGATTCCTGTCCAAAAAGCAACCTTCCATCATCAACATCTGTGTGTGTGTGTGTGTCGGGGCCTGCACTGGAGCCCAGGTGGTGGCCGAGCTGACGGCTGGCGTCTACAGACTAGGCCAGGCCGAGTATGAGAACCAGGCTGAGTTCAAGGCCCTGCCGCTGCTCCATGAGGCAGGCAATGGGAATGAGGGGAGGAGGATGAAGGAAATGAGGAGGAGGGAGATGGGGTGGGGAGTGGCGTGGTAGAGGAAGATGGGGAGGATGGAGGAGGGAGATGCCCCCTCCCTATCTATCCACACTCCCACCCTCTCTATCCCCCTCCCTCTCTACCCCCTCCTTCTCCCTCCCTCACCCTCTCTACCCTCCCTCTCTACCCCCTCCTTCTCCCTCCCTCACCCTCTCCCTCTCTACCCTCCCTCCCCCATTCTACCCCACCTCCCTCTCTACCCCCCTCCCTCTCCCTCCCTCGCCCACACTCCCTCTCTACCCTCCCTCCCCCATCTCCCCCCCCTCCCTCTCTACTCCACTCTATCTCTACCCACCCTCATTCTCTATGCCCCCCCTCTATCCCTATCCCCTCTCTACCCCCTCTCCCTCTCTACCCCCCTCCCTCTCTACCACCCCTCCTTCTCTAGGGATTGAAGAGAGAGGGTGAAGAGGAGGAGGAGTGAGTGCTGGGGATGAGGAGAAATGAGACGCGCCTGCACAGTTGGGGGCTATGCACGAGTGGTACAATATTGCGTTGGGGAACGGCTTGCGTTGGGGGAATGGGTAAGTGGTGGAATCTTGCGGCGGGTCTGCACTTTGTCCAGTATACTATTAAAAGTCTCATCTTGGATATATGTATACGTGTGTGTGTCTTCTGTGTCCTTCTACCTTCGTCAAAACGCCACGCGCTAACGCATCAATGTTCACACATTATTAATCACATTAACCCCGTCAACAAAATAAACGGCTTCACTTCACATTTCATGCTTTATTTCACAAGTTACAGCGTTTAAAAAATACCCCAAAGCAAGTTTTTAAACGGAAACTCTTTCAATCCGCTTCCAAAGTGACATCACAAAGCCCCACAATAGAGGGGGGGCACCAGCTTCGAGTGACGTCAGTGGGAGGGCCGCATTTAAATAGGGGGGGGGGGTTGCACGGAAGGTCATAAGGTCAAAGGGCGTGATGCATGTAGTCGCTCAAGACTTCTGCAGTACCCTACACGCAACACGTACGTACTTACCTGTAAAAACCACCAACATCACTGCTGCTCACGACAGAGGGAACATACAAACGTTTTTCGTGACTGACCTGCGAAAGAACAGCTTGCCAGCGGATTGAGGGCAAGTCCCAGCCCACGCCACCCAGGGCTGGAGGGTGACTAAGCGCTCTGAACCCGAGCACCAAGGGACACAGACACCCGATGTAAGCGGCTGAAGGAGCGGATCCCTCGAGACAGCCCCCACTCTCCCCTGAAGTCAGCGCTGTCACGCCATGGCCGCCCTCCGCCCCGTCTCCCCCTGTGTGGCCGCACTGTGATGGGACTGTGGATCGGTAGCGCCCACACGCGGGGCCGGGTGGAGCGGTCCCGCGGCTCCGGGCAGCGGACACACGGGGACACAAACACGGCAGAGTCACCATCAGCTCCAGCAGAGTTGGGTACAGTCTGGTCCCTCCGCCCCACCCAGAGTCACTGACCGCGATGCACTGCCAGACCCTGAACCCCACACCAGGTTGATTCACCCCCCGACCCCCCATTCCCACACGGGGGTGATTCATCCCCCTGACCCCTGGACTCTGACCCAGTAAATTGTTTACATTTGAAATAGATTTTCAGTTTTAACAAATACTAACCTTCGAACATTGAAAGAAAACGAGAACAAAAAACAGGCAAAAATACACAAATTTAATCCAAGAAGAGTTAGCCAAAATGGTGCAGCCCCCTCATTTCCAAACAATCGTGCAAAACATTAGAGACGTGTCTCTGTATTAATTTTATATCCCTTTGCAAATTGCAAAAGTCGTCTTCTGTTGGAGTGAGAATTTAAAATGAACAAAGGGAGTAGTTTAATGTAATGGTGGGCAGGTTAATGTTCAAAATGGGAGTGGTCTGAGCGGTTATTGGACTGATCCAGATTGTGATTGGCCACCTCCCCCTTCTTCTATAGACAGGGTCACCATTGCAGACCTAGAGGGTCTCGAGAGGGTCTAGAGAGGACCTCAAAAGGACTTACTGGTACTGGGATTGTTCTCCGAACTCTTATCAGCTTTCTTTCTCTGCCTTAGCTCTTCTCTGGCTGCTCTGCCCACTGGCATTCCATCGGAAGTACTTTCCATTCCTTTAGTTCTGTCTTTATTCCACAATTCAATTCTTCTTTAACAAGCATAATTCATCCAACCACTATCTCCCGTCTCTCTCTCTCTCTCTCTGACTCAAACGTTTGGTCAATTTATAATTCAATATTCTATAATCCTTGATGTTCTTATGAAACAAATAACACATGTGTTATACAGCCGTCTTTCCATCACTCTTATCCAAATTATTTCTATGTTTATCCAATCTCCAAATCACTTCTTAGTACACAACTTAGTACACAAATTGTAACAAACTTTTTCAGCCTGTTAAACCCAATCCTTTATTTGTAACAAAACTTTGCAGTCTGTTAATCTGGCTGCTCTCTCTGGTAGCAAATTCACAAGTCTTTTCAAAACATTGCCTCTGGAAGACAAATTGTCTTTTTCAATACACTTCTTTTCAAGACACCTTGTCTTTCTAATACACATTAGTAACAATCTATAAGAGGGAACTGCAGATGCTGGAGAATCGAAGGTTACACAAAAAAGCTGGAGAAACTCAGCGGGTGCAGCAGCATCTATGGAGCGAAGGAAATAGGCAACGTTTCGGGCCGAAACCCTTCTTCAGACTGATCGGGGCGGGGGTGGGTGGGGACAAGAAAGGGAAAAGGAGGAGTAGCCCAAAGGCTGGGGGATGGGAGGAGACAGCATTTTTGTTAGTCCTTGCTGTCTCCTACCCTCCCTCAGCCCCCCTGCTGTCTCCTCCCATCCCCCAGCCTTCGGGCTACTCCTCCTTTTCCCTTTCTTGTCCCCGCACCCGATCAGTCTGAAGAAGGGTTTCGTCCCGAAACGTTGCCTATTTCCTTCGCTCCATAGATGCTGCTGCACCCGCTGAGTTTCTCCAGCTTTTTTGTGTAACCTTAGTAACAATCTTTGTAGTCTGCCGTCTCCAATCCTTTAATTGTGACAAAACCTCTTTAGTCTGCCGTGGCCAATCCTTTACCCATTTCCAATACACAAGCCAATCCTTTATACAAGTGGTCTTACCTTCGCTGTCTGCTTCTTAGGATCTTGTCTGGAACCAGGCCAACCTCAGACTGAGGGACATAGAAACATAGAAAAATAGGTGCAGGAGGAGGCCATTTGGCCCTTTGAGCCAGCACCGCCATTCATTGTGATCATGGCTGATCGTCCCCAATCAATAACCCATGCCTGCCTTCTCCCCATATCTCTTGATTCCACTAGCCCCGAGAGCTCTATCTAACTCTCTCTTAAATCCATCCAGTGACTTGGCCTCCACTGCCCTCTGTGGCAGGGAATTCCACAAATTCACAACTCTCTGGGTGAAAAAGTTTTTTCTCACCTCAGTCTTAAATGACTTCCCATTTATTCTAAGACTGTGGCGTCTGGTTCTGAACTCGCCCAACATTGGGAACATTTTTCCTGCATACAGCTTGTCCAGTCCTTTTATAATTTTATATGTGTCTATAAGAATCCCCCTAATCCTTCTAAACTCCAGTGAATACAAGCCTAGTCTTTTCAATCTTTCCGCATATGACAGTCATAAGACCTTAGTTTTTTACCAGGAGCTTCTTCGGGAGGCCAGACTCAAAGGATCCAACTAGAGCTCAGTTTTCTCCACTTCACACCCCAGTCAACTGCACCCTCTTACTCAGTCATCTGTTGCTGGTCCCAGCGAGATCCTGCCGACTACGCCAAATGTCAAAGTTTGTTTCTTAAAAAGCAGATAGGAACAAAAACTGTTAAAGGTAAGCTGTGGCAATCTTTAATTGATTCGTCAAACGGGAGTGGCAAAGATCTACAATGAGCATAAACGTTGCTCCGTGCTTCTTGGGCTCCCACTCACAGAACAAAGGAGAGTTAGCACCATTATACATTTTTCTTATCAGTAAAACACTCCTACCAAGTCTGAATATGGCATGACTGAAAGATTCTGTAGCCTTTCACAATATAAGAAAGCTGGGTCCAAATCAAGCTCATCGAATAACAAGTTATTACTTATTTCTGGAGGGTCAGCTATTTTTTCAATCTTGGCTTCTTTATGGCCTTGAAAAGAAGCATATGTTATTATGCAGGCTGCCATCTTAATGTCTTTATTGAAAAGACAACCTGTCCTCCATATAATTTACTAAGTGATTCAAACTTGGCACCGAGCCATTCTTTTGTTCTACTAGGACATGCTTTTGTAGAGAAACGACTCCATTTTAGATTTGACTATTAGATTTGACTATTATCTCTTTCAAAGGGTCAACCACCAAACTCCAAACTCTGAACAATAACAGCCTATTGCACCTAATCAGTTTATTTATTGTATATATATATGGTCTATGGTATATAAACATACTGAACTTTTATCTCCTGTTCTGTATTATGTTTACATATTCTGTTGTGCTGCAGCAAGCAATAATTTCATTGTCCTATCTGGGACACATGACAATAAAACTCTTGACTTGGACTTAAGCAAAAAAGGGTTTTTGGGGAAAAAGAGCTACCTTAAATTTAGTTGCATCGGGTTGGGTAACTATGGTAGGGTGAAGACTATTCCATGCTTTAATTGTGCGGGGGAACTCCATGGAGCAGCCAACATCTCTGGGTAGAAGCAATTGGGTGACGTTTTGGGTAGGGACTCTTCTTTAGACTCCCTCTAGTTTTAGTGTTTTTAGGTTAATTTAAAGATACAGTGTGGAAACAGGCCCTTCGGCCCACCGAGTCCACGCCAACCACCGATCACCCGTACACTAGTTCTATCCCACACATTAGCTACAGTAAGTCAAGAGTGTTTTATTCTCTCACGTCCCAGTTAGAACAATGAAATCCTTACTTGCACTGTGTGTGTGTGTGTATCACACACACACACACACACACACACACACACACACACACACACACACACACACACACACACACACACACTCTCTGAAAAAGGTTCCTGCACACCTTTGGAATGTGGAAGGAAACAAGAGCACCTGGAGAAACCCCATGCGATCAAAGGGAAAAGGAGCAAACTCCATCCAGACAGCAACCATATTCAGAATCTCTGGCACTTTTAGGCAGCAACTTTATGGCCAATGTACTGCCCCATAGTCTTGAACTGAATTAAAACATACAGTAGCTGTAAAGGGGGACATAGCGTCACTTGGAGATATAAGACTGAAATGGATATTTTCATTTTTTTAGTAACCAAAGTTATCAACGTATAATTTTTTGTGTGTTGGAAAACAAAATATAGTGGCACAGCTGGTAGACTTGTTGCCTCACATGCCAGATATCTGTGTTCGATCCTGTCGTCGGGCACGGTTTGTTTTGAATTTGCACATTCTCCCTGCAAGCGTGTGGGTTTCCTCCCACATCCCAAAGACGCATTGGCTCTGTAGGTTAACTTGTCTGTAAAATTGCCCCTAATGTGTAGGGAGTGGGTGAGGAAAGTGGGATAACAGCACTCGTGTGAATGGGTAGACAAAAATGCTGGAGAAACTCAGCGGGTGAGGCAGTATCTATGGAGCGAAGGAATAGGCGATGTTTCGGGTCGAGACCCTTCTTCAGTCTGATGTCGGGGGGAGCGGGAAAAAGAAAGGAAGAGGTGGAGACAGTAGGCTGTGGGAGAGCTGGGAAGGGGAGGGGAAGAAGGGAGAAAGCAAGGACTCCCGGAAATTGGGGAAGCCAATGTTTATACCACTGGGGTGTAAACTACCCAAGCGAAATATGAGGTGCTGCTCCTCCAATTTGCAGTGGGCCTCACTCTGGCCATGGAGGAGGCCAGTTCAGAAAGGTCGGATTCAGAAAGAGAGGGGGTTGAAGTACTGAGCCACCGGAAGTTCAGGTTGGTTATTGCGAACTGAGTGGAGGTGTTGGCCAAGCCTACTGTTACGACTCCCGCATGCAGGTACTTCAGAGCCGCGTAACACAAGGCAAAAACCAGGTTCAAGTTCAAAAATAGTTTTAATTATTCAATGGAACACAAAACCCAAACCTGATTTAAACAACCCAGTCAGGGATAATGGATGAACTGACAAACAATTTAACAATTCTCCAGCCAGCCACGTGATGGACCGTCAAACCGGAGACTCTAAAACCTGCCTAAAGAGATATAACCCTGAAACAAAATACACGAAAACACTAAGGTCAGCCCTTATCCGTCCCAATTCAATATTTGTTAGCAAGGAATGGGGAAAATACATAAAGTTCTATGCCATGTGGCCAGGCCTCCCTCGGCTCACACCAGCAGTCTGCTCATCAGTCAGGGTCGACGAAGAAGAGAGAGATTCCTGGGAAGCTCTGGTATTTAAGCTTCAGATGAGTCACCCGTCACCTGACGCAGCTTGGCCAATCGGGTACAGGAGCCTTTAACCCCTTGATTCCAGACTCACAGCCACGAGGCCTGTACTCGGGAGAGAAACAGAGAAAGGTAAGTACATAGCATTCACCAGGAGGGGGAAGCGCCTAACACCTACGCTTGGTCTCACCGAGGTTGATCATATGCTGAATAATCCAACCACATTTTTGTTTGGAAGTGGAAAGAAATAATAGAAATTGCATTCATTGCAACGTTTAAAAATAGTTGAGATACTGTATTATAATTTTGCTGCATGTTATTGTGGTGTATATCATGTCTTGATTGGTGAATATGTTTAGTTTGTGGCTTTATTTGAAGCAGAAATAATATGTGAATGCTTCATTGACCATAATTCCGATTGGTAACTACACACTTCATTCGAGCACATTATCGCACGCATCATGCAAGCCGTCTTATATGACCACCTAAACTGTCATTTGGCAACCTGAAAAGCTGCCTGGGTTGCCCGGCTAACAACAGAGAAAAAAAGTTAAGTGAGAGCCCTGTAGGGACAGTACTAAGAGGGGTAAGTACTGTATCAGTGCAGTGAGTGCGATTGGAAAGAGACACTTAAAAATCAGCATCAAAGACCAGCACGAAGCAGAGAAGTGCTGAGGACCAGTATTTAGCAGGTGGGAAGGAGTTGCCTAGGGGGTTTGAGTCCCTGACTGTGTGCTGTTTAAGAACTTCAGATAAGTTTAAGAACTTCGGAACAGTACTGGGAACTCAGTGTTGGAGTATAGATTGGCTGAGAAATACTTTAAAGCAACACTGAGAAGGGATTGGGAGATGAATCTATTATCTGGAACAGTGATTCAAATTTCACCAAATTCAGGGCTTCATATTGAAGGACGCTGGTTATTGTATAGAGATCTGATTTGATCTATTCCGGTCTTTCGTACTGAGGGCACTGGCTATTGTTTATATTACTAAAAGTAAGATCTTGACCACTTCCTGTTTTTCTGTTTCGTGATTTTAGAAAAAACAATGACACTTACGGCTGTGATTTTTGGCCAGTTTACTCAACAGTCCCCCTCTGTTGTGCTGGACAAGAGGATTTTTCCCATTGATGAAACATAAAAGAGTTATTAATGTTTAAAAAATGTTGACATTCTCTCTGCTGCCCCTGCTGGTGGGAGGGGGGAGGGACTATAAAACCTGGAAGTGTTGTGCCTCACTCAGTCTCTGCAAGATGGGGGAAGTAAGAGGTTCACGTCTCACAGTCCGAGCTGTGAATAACACTGAACACATGTTTACTAAGCTGTAATCTGGTTTTACTGACCTTGAGTGCCCTTAATGTGGTTTGAAAATGAAAATGTGGTTGGGTTGAAGTAAAAGCACTGCAAATGGTTGGTTTGGAGTTTTGGGTTGAAGTAAAGAAGCACTGCCAATGGTTGGTTCGGGGTTTTGGCTTGAAATAAAAAGCACCGCAAATGGTTGGTTGGCACTGTATATTGATTTTAGATAAAATGCTACCACTTGTGGCTGTGATTTTTGGCCATCTTACTCAGACCCCCTCCATTCATCAGGTGCAGAGGATTCTTCCCATCCATGAAAAATGAAAGTGTTATTAGTGTTTAAAAAAATGTTGAGAATCTCTGTCCTGTCAATCATGCCATGAAGGCCACACCTTTTCCAGTGGGAGGGATTATGAACCCGGAAGTGTGGGTGTGGCTTAGTCTCTGAATGATGGGGGAGGGAGAGGTCACGACTGTCTGAGCTGTGAATCAACTGAACATACTGAATGTCTACTGAACAGTGAGTCTGGTGTTTTGTGTGGTTTTATGGTGGTTTCACCCTGCTTGAAATGGCTTGAAACTGCATTTGAATTTGGTGGCCTTGCACCCTGCTTGAAGTGGTATGAAACTTCACTTGAATTTGGAGGCCTTGCATATGCTTGAAGTGGTAAGAAACTGCACTTGAATTTGGTGGCCTTGCACCCTGCACCCTGCTTGAAATTGAATTTCAAGGAATAGCTGTGAGTCAACTGCCAGCCCACCAGCCATTAGTGACAGCACATCAGGCTTGTGGGACTGAGCTGCCACCCCAAGAATCCATTTGGCCCACAATGTCCATACTAGCCCTCTGGAGACCAGTCCCTTCAGCCCACAACATCCAAACCAGCGCTCCAGAAAGCCCCCCTCCCCCCCCACTGGCCACCAATATTGGAATTGGTGGAGAGGTGGAATATTGCGGTGGGGGACCAGACCCAACGGGTCCCATTTAGTCTAGCATCATATATAGACTAAGTTTTACCTTGCAAAGAAACATTCAAGTCATTTTGCTTTGACATGATATCACACAGAAATGCAGTATTTCTATAGAAATCTTCTTTCAATAATTCACATTACTGATTCTGTTCTACATGAAATTTAACTATCTGTTCTCGCAAAGATAACATTTTAGCTAACACCTGTCCCTGCGATAGCCAACAATGATAGGGCAAATCCACACTGAATGCCTCATTGTCCAACTTTAGCATATTACGAAACTGATGATGCTGTGTTGCATTTGCACGAATATAGTTAACAATACTTATAACTTGTTGTAGTGTCACTTAGATTTAGCATGGATATTTTGCTGATGTAAGGTACAATGAAAGTGAGAGCATCTGAATCCGATACCTTTTTTATCAGTGCAATAAACCCTTCACGTTTTTCTGTCATTGGAAGGTGCACCGTCTGTACATACACTCACTAAATTAACCAAATCCAGTCCAACTTCACAACATTTATCTTGAAATCTATTCCTCGTATTCTACCCGTAAGAGTGCCCAAAGCGAGTAACTCTTTGTAGCAAAGAAAATCTTCTGTCATGGCCCGAATGAAGTATAAAACATGCGCTGAGTCAGAAGTATCAGTTGATTCATCCAAAGCGATTGAATAATATATATTTTCCTTTTGGTGTATTGCGTGAAGTTGTTCTGTTACGTTGAGGGCTAATTCATGCTGCCGATCAGTTATAGTTCTCCTTGAAAGGCAGTTGTTTGCACTTTGAAGCCTTATCGGGGTCTAAGCATTCTACATCTTCGACAATGCATTATTTTCCAATTTCTACATCACTAAATGACTTCCCTTTTGTCCCCGAGTATATAAGCTACTTTATAAGTCGCTTCAGTAGCATTATTTCCAGCTCCGATCCATGTGGTGCTCTCTCATTTATAGGGCATCGGACCTGTGGCGCGCGGGGGGGGGGGGGGGGGGGGGGGGGGGGGGGGGGGGAAAGCCCCTACAAGCCAATCACAAATAACAATCACATACAGTTATTGACAGTTCCCTAACCCAATCACAAAGTATCCCATTCCATCATTTCCACGGAAGACAGTTCACCAAAGAAACCTTTTCCCAGGTAGTATAAACAATTTTTAACAAGGCTTCACAAGATAACGGCACAAACACTCTGCAACATAATTAACAATACTCAACACCCCATCCTATGACCAATCCTAATCATGCATTTGCACCCCTGCTCAGCTCCTCTGCAAAACCCTCATACATATTAACAAAAGAAAGGACATCTGGACCTCACCTCATCCTCAACTTCCATCTGGGGTCCAGACTCCTTGGAGCAGTGACTCACAGCTTGCAACTTTCACAGAAAGAGGCCAAGCAGGCTTTGTAAATACAGAGATTCTCCATTTCGTGACATCTTTTATTTGTCCAATTACAAAATTTGGATTCATTCAAAAGGCTGCACTTAATGGCCTAGAAGGCCGTAGGTTCCCCACCCCTGCCTTAGGATGTTGTAAAGTGGTTTACTGGAATAATAACTAAGTCTGAGCCATGCATGTTGCAGTTTTGTGGAATTCCATTTTATTGTTGAAGGTAAACATTATGAAAAAACAACTCATAGTATTTTATTTGAAATAAGAAAGTCACCTTCATTCTAAGTATTAAACATCATTGGAAATATCCTAAAAATGTCTCAGAATGCAGATTTATTGCTGTTATTTGCGGAGTATATGTTTGTATTTTACTGTTCATTATTTGAAGACTTTGTTGGTAATATACAATAATACTGAATACATTTGAGCAACACAAGCAGCTACACTTTGCAAGTAAATTGACACCATAAGAAACCAGTCACTGAGCCTGGATTGGAGTGGAGTATGGAGACACTAAACCCACTGAATTCCTCCAGCACTTGTTTTGACCAGGATTCCAGCAGTTCTTTGTGTCTCCATTTACTGCTTTGTTGTGAAATCTCCTAAAAAATATGCCTACGCTGAAAAAGGCATGTCATATGTCCATTCCCTCCACTGATGCTGCCTGGCCTGCTGAGTTACTCCAGCACTTTGGGTTATTTCACCTCGACTAGTATCATCCAGGGGAATTGACCAAGAAAGTGTGCAAGAATCATCTCCAGATCAATAGTCATCTTAGCCCAAGGAGAACAATTGAGGATGGCCCCAGCCTCTGCTCCTTTCTTAAGAGCAACACCAGTATCATGCACCAATGCTCAGAGCCCATTGAGTCTACTCCGCTATTCAATCATGGCTGATCTATCTAAAAATATCCACCGACTTGGCCTCTACAGCCATTTGTGGCAACAAATTCTACACATTCACCACCCTCTGACTAAACAATTTCCTCCTCATCTCAATTCTAAAGGTACGTCCTTTTATTCCGAGGCTGTGCCCTCTGATGCTAGACTCTCTCACTAACAGAAACATCCTCTCCACATCCACACTGTCCATGCCTTTCACTATTCGGTATGTTGCAATGAGGCTCCCCTTAACTTTCTAAACTCCAGAGAGTACAGGACCAGTGCCATGAAACCCTCATCACGTTAACTCAATCAGCCCCAGGCGGTCACGGTGGCGCAGTGGTAGAGTTGCTGCCTTACAGCGAATGCAGCACCAGAGATCCGGGTTCAATCCCGACTACGGGTGCTGTCTGTACGGAGTTTGTACGTTCTCCCCGTGTCCTGCGTGGGTTTTCTCCGAGATCTTTGGTTTCCTCCCACACTCCAAAGACGTACAGGTTTGTAGGTTAATTGGCTTGGTAAATGTTAAAATTGTCCCTAATGGGTGTAGGAGTGTTAATGTGCGGTCAGTGTGGACCAAAGGGCCGGTTTCCGCACTGTATCTCTAAACAAAACTAACCTAAACTAAACTAATCATTCTCGTAAACCTCCTCTGGACCCTCTCCAGATCCAGGACATCCCTCCCAGATATGGGGCCCAAAACCACTCATAATACTGCTAACACTGTATTCGGCACTCTGGTATCTGTTCCTTTGCACTACCTGTTAGATTGATTGTACTAGATCTGATTTGACTAGATAGCACTCAAAAACATTTTCACTTTATCTCGATACACATGATAATGATAAACCAACAACAACACCAACTGTGTAAGGTCAGGAAATTCTGAAAAGGGATCGCTTTTATCAGTTGGCAGGAGAACATCCAGTGTTTTGGGAGGAAACTTGATGTCTTTTTTTTTAAGGAAATTAAGAAAAGGAACAAACAAAACCACTCGGGATTCTTCCCAATCTCTATTCAGTGAGTGAGAGTCCAAATGTTACAATCAATAAAGAGCAGAAACACAATTGTCTATCCACCCGATCCAACTGTAGCATCAATCCACATACTCACACTCAGCATGGAGTGGCAATCCTCTGAGCCTCAGATAATGGGTCAGAAGAGCAAATATAGGCTAGAAGAGAGTCACATGTTTGTTTTGGAATGATTTATAAATATTGGAATCTGTTTAATTAGCTTATCCGTACAACAATGAATAATCACCCTGAACGGCAGGCACTGTATGTACGAGTCAAAGTGAGGGGACGTATATAAGAGTCTTGATATAACCTATTGGCTGCTTACAGAATCTTTTTTATATTGTTGGTAGGTGGCAATGATCTCTGCGATGACGCTTTTGTCTTCCAGTGTGCTGAGGTCCCCCAGATCTGTCGTTTCCTCAGTGACTATTTTCTTCAGCACCCGCCTCATGATCTTCCCGGATCGGGTTTTGGGAAGTCGCTTCACAATCTGAAAATTGGACGATTAACAGTCATTCATACTTTACGCACCATTTGAAACCGCTCTAAACCTCTTATCCTTTGCCCTAAACCTATGCTCTCTAGTTTGAGACACCACTGCTCTGGGCAAAGGTTTCCTACTATCTATCTATTAATTTTAGATGACGGCCGGATTTTGCCGCAGGGGCTGATTGGGAGCAGCGGAGACGCGGTCGATAGCGGCCCCGACCTGCTCCGAGCCGCCAAAACGTCACGGGAAGGACGGTCAGCGCTACCAGGTCCCGCTGGCGAGACATTCACAGCTCGTCGGCCTGCTCGGCCAGCGCCTGCATATCAGCGAAGGGATCCCTGGCGAGGTGCGGGCGGATGTCGGGTGGGAGCTGCTGCAAGTAAGCGAATTTAAATAGAAAACAAGGTTCGTGGTCCCCCAATAGGACGAGCATGTCCTCCAGGAGGGCAGACGGACGGCGGTTGCCCAGGCCGTCCATTCGGAGAATCCGAGCTGCCCGCTCAGATTCACCAAGGCCAAACCTCCTGATAAGGAATTTCTTAAGGCCCCTATATTTGTTAGTGAACGAGGGGGGGGGGGGGACTTTAAGGAAAGGCTTAACTCGCCTCGCAGTCGCTTGGTCAAGCGCGCTGACCACGTAAACGTATTTTGTTTCATCCGCTGTAATACCTCGCACAGCAAATTGTGCCTCTGCCTGCTGGAACCAGATGTCAGACTCTTCGGTTCACAGAGTAGGGAGCTTAAGTGCAACAGCGTTGCTGTCCATCACGACGTGGATGAATGGCGGGGTCACCAGTGTAGTGGCCTGGACGAGGTCAGGAAAAGGCCAGCGAGAGCACACCACACACAGCGAGAGCACACACCCAGGAAGGTCTGGAAAACCCATGGCAGACCAACGCCCCGTCCCTCAATCGGCGAGGGGGATGATCCAAGGAGTGGCCTACCCCCCCCCGGGACCGCCACTCCTCCATCAAATCCCCTCTCAGCCTCCACCACCACGCATGGGAAACAAACCCAGTCTATCCAGTAATAGACACAAAATGCTGGAGTAACTCAGCAGGACAGGCAGCTTCTCTGGATAGAAGCAACGAGTGATGTTTTGGGTCGAGACCCTTCTTCAGACTGAGCATCAGGGGAGAGGGAGTTAGAGATAAGGAAGTGTAGGAGATGCTCAGTCTGAGGAAGGGTCTCGACCTGAAACGTCACGCATGCCTTCTATCCAGAGTTGCTGCCTGGCCCACTGAGTTACTCCAGCATTGTGTGTCCATCTTCGGTGTAAACCAGCATCTGTAGTCCCTTCCTACACATCCAGTCTGTCCAATCTCTGCTTCTAACTATGAGGCTTCTCTGCATCCTCTCAAGTGCAATCCATACTTTGCTCTAGAACGGCGATCAGAACTGTAAACAGCACTTTGGATGTGGCTTAACCAATGGTTTATAAAGAAGGGAAAATCACGAACTGCAGATGCTGGTTTACACAAAAGAACACCAAGTGCTGGAGTAACTCAGAGGGACAGACGCATCTCTGGAGAAAAGGAATAGGTGACGTTTCAGGTTGAGATCCGTCCTCAGAAACATGCTGAGTAATCTGAAGAAGGATCTCGACCCAAAACATCACCTATTCCTTTTCTCCAGAGATGCTGTCTGAGCTGCTGAGTTACTCCAGCTTTTTGTGTGTAACCTTCTCTTTGCATATTCCAGATTCAACCTTATGTTCACCAACTTCACATAATCAACATCTCTTGCATGAAATAAAAGATTCAGATTTCAAGTGTCCATTGTATTTTCGTTTGAAATATCCGACAATAATTCTGTTTCTCCCCTTTAAGTCTGCCCTGCACTAATGTTTTAACTTTTACATATAGCCATATAACAATTACAGCACGGAAACAGGCCATCTCGACCCTTCTAGTCCGTGCCGAACACGTATTTTCCCCTAGTCCCATATTCCTGCGCTCAGACCATAACCCTCCATTCCTTTCCCATCCATATAACTATCCAATTTATTTTTAAATGATAAAAACGAACCTCCCTCCACCACCTTCACTGGAAGCTCATTCCACCCAGCCACCACTCTCCGAGTAAAGAAGTTCCCCCTCATGTTACCCCTAAACTTCTGTCCCTTAATTCTCAAGTCATGTCCCCTTGTTTGAATCTTCCCTCCTCTCAGTGGGAAAAGCTTATCCACGTCAACTCTGTCTATCCCTCTCATCATTTTAAAGACCTCTATCAAGTCCCCCCTTAACCTTCTGCGCTCCAATGAATAAAGCCCCACCTTGTTCAACCTTTCTCTGTAACTTAGTTGCTGAAACCCAGGCAACATTCTAGTAAATCTCCTCTGTACTCTCTCTATTTTGTTGACATCCTTCCTATAATTGGGCGACCAAAATTGTACACCATACTCCAGAATTGGCCTCACCAATGCCTTGTACAATTTTAACATTACATCCCAACTTCTATACTCAATGCTCTGATTTATAAAGGCCAGCACACCAAAAGCTTTCTTTACCACCCTATCTACATGAGATTCCACTTTCAGGGAACTGTGCACAGTTATTCCTAGATCCCTCTGTTCACCTGCATTCCTCAATTCCCTACCATTTACCATGTACGTCCTATTTTGATTTGTCCTGCCAAGATATCCCATTACCATTCACTTAAAGTGCTTCACACTTTATACTTTAATATTTAATCTTGCCTGAATTCTTTGTGATCACAGAGTCCCCTTTTGTAATCATTTTCCATGCATCATCTTTTCTCAAAACTCGTTTATTTCTAACTTTTCCCTGTCCTGATGAAAGGTTGAAAGCCTTAAACATCAGCTCGCTACATTTCTTGCTCTGCAAATCCTACTTGATTGACCATGTACTCTCTGAATCTGCCAACCTTTCCCTCCCCCATACTGCCCTGGGTTCAGAAATATGCATTGGGTTAGTGATACTTTTCTTGTCAGAAAAAAGCAGGGTTGGAAACTTATTGAGTCATACAGCTCAGAAAATTGTCCCTTTAACCCAACCCATCCGTACAGACCCAGATGGATAATCCTGGATCTCATTGCTAGTCCCATTTGCTTTAGCCAAATCTCACAGATAGAGACTGCTAATCTAATTTCAAATTCAGGAATGACATTTAGAAGAATGCTTCCCAAGAATGCTATTGGAGACCCAAACACTTGTAACCTCCGTCCCCCTTCCGTCCAACTTGAGTTTAAAAAATGGCTACGCCTATTCTAATCAGTCAGAATGTTCCTCGGTTCCGTTGATCCCTGCATTAATTAACATAATACTTTCTAAAGAAGGAAGAATAAAACGGACGATAATGTGATCTTGAGCAAAACACAGAAGTTCTGGAGGAACTCAGTGGGTCAGGCAGCATCTGTGGAGCGAATGGACAGGTGACATTTCAGGTCAGGATCTACCTTCAGACTGATGGAGAAGGGGGGGAGAAGGCTGTAAAATAGACGTGGCTGTGGGACAAAGTCTGGCAAGTGATAGGTGGTTAGAGGTTAGGGGGGGGGGGGGGGGGGGGGGGTGGGGAGTGAATGGCTGATGGGTGGAGTAAGTGTCAGGTGAAGGGACAAAAGGACATCAGATAAGGAGAGAAGAGGATGAGTGAAATATGAAGCTGGAGTGAAGGATTTGGGTGGAAGGGAACGGGTGGGTGAGGAAAGAGGGGATAAAATGGAATATGGACGGTGTTTAGAGATACAGCGCAGAAACAGGCCTTGGGCCCACCGAGCTCGCACCAACCAGCGATCTCCGCACATTAATGCCCGTCCCACCTAGGAAACCTGAACGGAAACCTCTGGAGACTTTGCGCCCCACCCAAGGTTTCTGTGCGGTTCCCGGAGGTTTTTGTCAGTCTCCCTACCTGCAACCTCCGGCAACCACCTGCAACCTCTGGGAACTGCACGGAAACCTTGGGTGGGGCACAAAGTCTCCAGAGCTTTCTGTTCAGGTTTCCTAAGTGGGACAGGGGCTTACACTATCCTACACACCACAGAGACAATTTTTACATTTACACCAAGCCAATTAATCTCCAACATGTGCGGAGTGTGGGAGGAAACCGAAGATCTCGGAGAAAACCCACTCAGGTCACGGGAAGAACGTACAAACTCTGTACAGACAGCACCCGTAGTCATGATCAAACCCAGGCCTCTGGCGCTAGAAGGCTCTACCGCTGCGCCACTGTGCCGAACTGATGACAGGAGAGCATCGTGCGGGGGTAAAGAAGCAAGGTGATGGAGATGGACAATGATATCTTGCAACTGGCTGTTGAGCTGAATATACTTCTACTATTTCACATTGATATTTCCAAAGGAGCAGTGCAAAATAACAATAATGATGATTGGCATGTTGTCAACGCATAAACTAAATCCCTGAACAATCCCTGAAATGTGCTTAGAGGTTTGAGCTAGATCTGAGAGTTGAAGGTAACACTCACCATAATATAGTCAGGAACAGCATATTTGGCGATGTTAGATGCCACGAGTGACTTGAGTTCTTTAACCATGGCTGATTTTGAAATGGCCTCAGAATCTTTCATAACAACAAAGGCAAATGCAGCTGAAACAAATCACAAAAGAGACTTAGATACATAATAGTCAAAAGAGTCATCGACACACGAGTCTGGAGAAGGGTCTCGACCCGAAACATCACCCACTCCTTCTCTCCAGAGATGCTGCCTGTCCTACAGAGTTACTCCAGCTGTTTGTGTCTACGGTTTAAACTAGCATCTGCAGTTCCTTCCTACACAAAAGGAAGACCAGGGAACTTGTGTTCAACCATAGAAAATCAGAATCAACATCAACATAACCACAACCTATTTTCATTCAACCATTGAGGAGATTATAAATATTTCTACGTTTTTAAGAAGGAAAATCGAAGGTAGAGAAAAGTGCTGGAGAAACTCAGCGGGTGCAGCAGCATCTATGGAGTGAAGGAAATAGGCAACGTTTCAGGCCGAAACACTTCTTCAGACTGATGTAAGGGGGGGGGGGGGGGTAAGGGAGAAGAAAGGAGAATGGAAGAGGAGGAGCAAGAGGGCCGAGGGAGAGCTGAGAAGGGGCGGACACAGCAAGGGCTACCGGAAAATTGGAGAAGTCAATGTTCATGCTGCTAGGGTGCAGACTGCCCAAGCGGAATATCCATAGATGCTGCCGCACCCGCTGAGTTTCTCCAACACTTTTGTCTACCATGAATATTTCTGATCGCATTTCCTGAACAAGCGTGAACAACGGGACTTTTAATGGGGGGGGAAGTAACGGTGCTTCAGGTTCTAGAATCATGACCTCCAAGTTTAAGAACAGCTTAGGCACAAAAAGCTGGAGTAACTCAGCGGGAATGGCAGCATCTCTGGGGAGAAGGAATGTGTGACGTTTTGGGTCAGCTTCTTCCGAGCAGCCATCAGTCTCTTGCACAGGGCACAACTCTAACCACAACCCTACCCCAGCAACTGTGATCTACTGTGGACTGTTTTGGATGCATTGCAGACTTCAGGTTTGCCCTATTATGAAAAAAGCTCCCAGGTGGTGGAGTAACTCAGCAGGTCAGGCAGCATCTGTGGAGAACGTGAACAGGCGATGTTTTGGGTTGGGACACTTCCTCAGGATCTATTATGATCTGGTTACAGAGTATTACTGATGATTAATTTATGGTATTATTGATTATTGTATATTTATTTCTATGTTACTGTGTTAATGGGCCAGTAAAGCTGCAGCAAGTATGAATTTCATTATTCCATTACTGGTGCATTTGACAAATAAACCTTTATTTGACTTTTGAATCTTGCTTTAACATCAGCTTATTTCATTCATTCTTCAAATGCTTGCATCACTCTGAAGCGGTTGTCAGAGGGTATGGGACGAAGGCAGGAGAATGGGGTTAGGAGGGAGAGATAGATCAGCCATGATTGAATGGGGAAGTAGACTTAATGGGCCGGATGGCATAATTCTACTCCTATTCCTCATGACCTTATGACCTAAAGGCTTGTGTTTTTTATCACCCATTCCTAGTTGCCCTTGATGTTGAACCTCCATCCTGAACTGCTACGCACTTTGTGCTTTATCCTGCAAATGATACAAATGTTATCTTGCTACTGTACTGAGAGTGCTAAGGAAGAACAGTTTAGAGGAGAAGCTACTAGTGGCCTTCTACCGCTCCACCATAGAGAGTGTGCTGGCACGGTGTGGTATGCTCAGCAGCAGACAGGAGAGTACTGCAGAGGGTGATCAAAACTGCCCAGAAAATCATTGGCTGACCTCTGCCTTCCCTGGAAGACATCTCCAGCTCTCGATGCCTCTGTAGAGCCAGGAATATAATCAAAGACCCCTCCCATCCTGGACAGTTCCTGTTCAAACTCCTGCCCTCTGGTAGGTGGTACAGGTGCAGCAAAAGCTGGGCAAACAGACTCAAGAACAGTTTCTTTCCCTGGGCCATCAGAACCAGGGCCATCCAGAACCCCGAGCCATCCAGAACCAGGGGCCACAGTCTTAGAATAAAGGGGAGGCCATTTACGACTCGGGTGAGAAAAAACGTTTTCACCCAGAGAGTTGTGAATTTATGGAATTCCCTGCCACAGAGGGCAGTGGAGGCCAAGTCACTGGATGGATTTAAGAGAGAGTTAGATAGAGCTCTAGGGGCTGGTGGAATCAAGGGATATGGGGAGAAGGCAGGCACGGTTTATTGATAGGGGACGACCAGCCATGATCGCAATGAATGGCGGTGCTGGCTTGAAGGGCCGAATGGCCTCCTCCTGCACCTATTTTCTATGTTTCTATGTAGAACTCTAAATTCCTCAAATATCCACACAACATGAGAGATGCTGTCATCAATTCCACTAAAATACAGACCACTCAGTTAATATTTCCTCTTTTAAAAAAAAATTATTTAAAAGTATTTACTAAATTTAAAGTGTAATATTCTCCCGGTGCAAAATAACGCATTGAATGTATTGGATGTGCCTTTGTCTTGTTTGGACTTGTTTTGGTTGCACTGATCAGGAGTAGCTCTCCTAATTTTGTGTATTTCTAAGTACAATGACAATAAAGGCTTATTATTATTATTATTATTACTTCAGAGAATACTTCAAGATCAACCAAGTGGTGTAGGACTAGACAGAAATAGGTCGGGTAAAATGACAAGATTGCTTCTCTTATGAATGAACAAGGCACAGGTAAGCTCGGGTACATTCTTTAACACATAACAATCTGGAGTATTGTGTGCAGTTCTGGTCGACCCATTGCAGGAAGGATGTGGAGGCTTTGGAGAGGGTGCAGAGGAGATTTACCCGAATGCCGCTTGGATTAGAGGGTATGAGCTACATGGAGAGGTTGGAGAGATTGTTTTCGCTGGAAAGCCAGAGGTTAAGGGGAGACCTGATAGTAGTAGAGGTGTACAAAATTATGAGGCGTAGATAGTCAGAACCATTTTCCCATAGTCTATACCAGTTCTCCAGAGATGCTGCACGACTCGCTGAGTTACTCCAGCACTTTGAGTTTTGTACTCCTGTTTTGTTTAGTTCAGTGACCTAACGTGAAAACAGGCCCTTCAGCCCATCATTGATCACCCGTTCACACTAGTTCTATGCTATCCCACTTTCTCATCCACTCACTGCACACTGGTTGTGTAAGAAGGAACTGCAGATGCTGGTTTAAACCGAAGATAGACACAAAAAGCTGGAGTAACTCAGTGGGACAGGCAACATCTCTGGAGAGAAGGAATGGATGACGTTTCGGGTCGAGACCCTTCTTCAGTCTTCAGTTCATGCTGCCTGTCCCGCTGAGTTACTCCAGCTTTTTGTGTCTATCTTCTCTGAACACTGGGGGTAATTTATGAGGCCAATTAACTTGCAAACCTGCATGTCTTTGGGATGCAGGAGAAAAAGCGCGGTCACAAGGAGAATGCGGTCACAAACTCCGCACACACAGTACCCAAGGTCAGGATTGAACCAGGTCTCTAATGCTCTACTAGCTGCGCCACTGTGTGGCCCATATGTCTTCCTGAGACCTTCAAACAAAGTGAAATTCTTTACAAATTAAATTTGTATTTAATTTCAAAAGCTACCAGCACTTGAATCTATGCACATTGGCGGATTTAAAAAAACATAAATATAGTTGCTATTTCTCTCACTTACCTTCTCCTTTCAATTCGTGAGGGATGCCAATCACTGCAGTCTCTGGCACATCAGGGTGTTCATCCTGAAGGCCATTTAAACAGAGATATGTCATCTCATGAAAGAGCTTCACCCTACCATTCACCACGAACAGCTATTCTACAGAAAGATGGTGCTACCAATTTCATTTTGCTGAATCTTTCTTGAGGTTTACTGCTCAATGCGTGGTTTTACAACTCCCTTTCGCTTCCTCTAAATTATTGGTATGCATGTTGAAAAGTCAAGGCTTCAGTTTAAATCAATGAAGCCCAATACTTGTCAGATATTCCAAGCAGATGACAGTAGATAGAGAAAAATGCTGGAGAAACTGAGCGGGTGCAGCAGCATCTATGGAGCGAAGGAAATAGGCGACGTTTTGGGCCGAAACCCTTCTTCAGACTGAAGTATTTTGAAGCATTTTCCAGCATCTGCAGTTCCTTCTTAAACAGTAGATAGATAATTGGTTTTATGGAAGGGAGCAGAGGGTGGCGATGGAGGTGTGCGTTTTGGACTTGAGGCCTGTAATGAGTGGTGCATCTCAGGGATCAATGCTGGGCCCATTGCTGTTTCTGGTTTATGTCAACGGTTTGGATGAGGGATGATTTCATAGAGCTGTATAAAATCATGAAGGAAATCGATAGGGTGAATGCATAGTCTTTTACATAGGGTAAGGCGATTAAAAATAAATGTAATATAGTTAGTGTGAGAGGGGAAAGATTTAATAGGAAGTTGAGGCACAACTTTTTCACTCCGAGAGTGGTGGGTATGTGGAACGAGCTGCCAAAGAGGGTAGTTGCGGCAGGTACTAGAACAGTATTTAAAAGACACTTGGAAGATACATGGATAGGAGAGGTTTAGAAGGATATGGGACAAACATTGGTAGGTGGGACCAGCGCAGATGGGGCATCATGGTCAGCATGGGCAAGTTGGGCTGAAGGGCATGTTGCTGTGCTGTGCATCTTTTTGAAAATCATTTGGAGCATACTTCAAAAACATTTGCAACCCATTTCCTGTTGAAGTCTTGCCTTTTGGAAAATCAGTAACAGACACTATCACGCACATGTAGCTGCCAGTTCCCCACTGTCATGCATGCACATGTATTTGTTGCTTTCTCTCTGACAGAACATGAATCAAAGGACAATAATAAAAATAATCTTATTTATGCACATTTTTAGTCAACTTGACCCCAAAGTGCTTCACATAATTACTCTCTGACAGAACGTGCACTCCAAATCAAACCGGACAAGCCGAACATAGCCCATTTCAGATCTGTTTCTGATTCTGGCACCGTTTCTTCAATCAATCAATCAACCCTTTATTATCATCTTGCAAAGCAACAATTGTACATTGCAAAATGAGAAGACGTTTCCCAGGGAATACCAGAGCATCGCATATAAAACTTAAACATTTCACACATAAATAAAAACAATAAAAACAATCCAGTCCCTGATAAAAACAATACGAATAGTTAAAAAGTGCAGGTAAAAAACAGCAACATTAAAATACAAGTAAAAACAGTCATAAATTGTCCAGGGCAGCTGATTTAAGTGGCCAGTGCCAGAGTTGTTATAGAAACGTAGAAACATAGAAAACAGGTGCAGGAGTAGGCCATTCGGCCCTTCAAGCCTGCACCGCCATTCAATATGATCATGGTTGATCATCCAACTCGGTATCCTGTACCTGCCTTCTCTCCATACCCCCTGATCCCTTTACCCACAAGGGCCACATCTAACTCCCTCTTAAATATAGCCAATGAACTGGCCTCAACTACCTTCTGTGGCAGAGAATTCCAGAGATTCACCACTCTCCGTGTGAAAAATGTTTTTCTCATCTCGGTCCTAAAAGATTTCCCCCTTATCCTTAAACTGTGACACCTTGTTCTGGACTTCCCCAACATCGGGAACAATCTTCCTGCATCCAGCCTGTCCAACCCCTTAAGAATGTTGTAAGTTTTTATAAGATCCCCCCTCAATCTTCTAAATTCTAGCGAGTACAAGCCGAGTCTATCCAGTCTTTCTTCATAGGAAAGTCCTGCCATCCCAGGAATTAGTTTGGTGAACCTTCTCTGTACTCCCTCTATGGCAAGGATGTCTTTCCTCAGACAATTATTAAATTGTCAGTGCAAAAAAGCAGCAGAATCAGGTGGAGTGACTGTTTAGCAGCCTCACAGCCTGTGCAGGAAGCTGTTTAGCAGCCTGATTGTCCGGGCTTTGATGCTACGATATCTCTTGCCTGATGGCAGTAGATCCAGGAGTGTGTGGAGGGGGCGCAACCTGATTTTCCCAGCACGTATTAGGCAATTGAACCGTCCTCTCACCAGCTAGAATACAGTCCTGACTGCCCATTGGAGATCTTTGAACAGACTTTATCTTACACTGTGGATGGCTTGTTGTAATCATGTACAGTCTTTTAACTGGATAGCACACAACAGAAAGCTTTTCACTGTACCTCGGTACACATGACAATAAAGTAAACTGAACTAAACTAAACTAATATAAAACAAGTTGCAAGCCTGGCAGCAAGTCATAAACCTCGTCTGAATTAAAGGGTCACAGATAGGGGATTATTTTTAAACATTTATTTTCCCACATTCAGTTTTATTTGCTGACCTTTCTTCTCAGTTAGCACTGACTGGATATTGGATAGGGAATGTTTACAGGGGTATGGGGCTAGCCCAGTATACCAACATGGACAAGTAGCCCCGATTCCCGGTTGGGGAAGTCATGGACAAGTAGTCACAGCTTGATTCCGTGCTGAGTAGAACATTTTTCTATGGCAAACTGGAAGCTGGCACAGATGAGGCCAGTTCATTGGCTACATTTAAGAGGGAGTTAGATGTGGCACTTCAGGCTTAAGGGGATTTTGGAGAGAAGGCAGGTACGGGATACTCCCCCTCTGATCAGCCATGATCATGGCGGTGCAGGTCGAAGGGCCTACTCTTGCACCTAATTTCTATGTTTCTATTCCGTGCTGAGTAGCTCTATAACTCAGATCCGAGCATCGCAGAGTCATGCACTTCAGTGACTTAAAGATTTTCTTCCCTTGCCCTTCTCCTCCTCTCATCGCAGCAGTCAGTGTGTACGACAGTCACAAGCTCAACTAGTGCCTGTGTAACGGGTATAGCTTGGACCCAATAGCAGCACAGAATCAGGCAGGTATAATTGGTCATGAACCTTATTCCGATACTGTAACACAGAGTAGTAACACAGGAATGGGTATACCGTACTCACACAGAGGCTCAGGATTGAGTGAGGGTTCCGAAGAGGGGCAGGCAGGAGACGTAGTCGGGGTAGCGGAAGGTCCGGTAACCAGGAGATCCAACACATGATGCAAACAAACCAGCGAGGGACAGACGAAAGGAGAGTCGAAGCCAGGCAGGAAGTCGAGGAGCCGTTGCAGGGATACACCAAACAGCCCAGGAGAGAGGCAGACAGAAACCAGGAGGTACGGGATGAAGGCCGTGGTCGGGGACAGAAGGCTGAGGTGATATCCGGGAAGACGACAGGACGGAATGGTCAGGGGCAGGCAGGTTCGAATCCGTGTAGTCAGTCGGGAAATCGCTGGAGAGTCTTGCATGAACGCTGGGAACAATCTGGCACTATGTGAACGGTGAGGAGAGTCTAGATACCGGGTTAATTGGTGATCAGAGGCAACTGAGTGCAACAGGTGAGGAGAGTTGGGCTGATGAGAGGGGAGTGGCAGGCAGGCAGGTGAGGAGAAGGAGGGACCGGTGGAAAAGTACTGGGAGGTGAAGTGGATGAGAATGAGGAGAGGGCAGACTGTGACAGCCTGCTGTCTGTAAATGGAGGAGAGAGCACTATCTACACCATCTAAATGGGAGAGAATCCTGTAATGTCAAGATTAAAACAGGCTTTTCAGATAAGAAGGAATTATCTGTAAAACATACATTCAGAAACTTTTTCCCAGGATGGAAATACCAAAAACTAGAGGGCACAGATTTAAAGTGAGGGGCAAAGACTAAAAGAGTTGCGCTGGACAAATGTTTTCACACAGAAGGTGGTGAGCACGTGCAACATGCTGTCGGTGGTTTAGTTAGTTTACTGTCATGTGTACTGAGGGACAGTGAAAAGCTTTTGCTGCGTGCTAACCAGTCAGCAGAAAGACAATACATGATTACAATCGGACCATTTACAGTGTGTAGCAAAGTCCTGTCAAAGATAGTCCGAGGGTCACCAAGGAAGTAGATAGTAGTTCAGGATTGCTCTCTGGTTGTGGTAGGATGATTCACTTGCCTAATAACAGCTGGGAAGAAACTGTCCCTGAATCTGGAGGTGTGCGTTTTCACACTTCTCTACCTTGTGCCTGATGGGAGAAGAGGCAGTGGTCAGGGTGCGAATCGTCCTTGATTGTGCTGCTGGCCTTGCCGAGGCAGCGTGAGGTCTAAATGGAGTCAATGGAAGGAAGGTTGGTTTGTGTGATGGGCTGGGCTGCGTCCACAATTCACTACGATTTCTTGCAGTCTTGGATGGAGATATTCCCAAACCAAGCTGTGATGCATCCTGACAAAATGCTTTCAATAACGGATCTGTAGTTGGTGAGAGTTGTACGGGGCATGGCAAACTTCCTAAGCCTTCTAATACAGTCGAGGTGTTGGTGTGCTTTTGGTCGTTGTTTCAATATAGGTGGCCCAGGAGAAGTTGGTGGTGAAATTGACTCCTAAGTATTTCAACCATCTCTACTTTGGCACCGTCAATGCAAACTGGGGAATGTGAACCGCTTCACTTCCTGAAGTCTATCACTATCTCCTTTGTCTTGCTGACATTGAGAGAAAGGTTGTTGACTCCACACCAGGACACGAGGTTCTCAATCTCCCTCCTGTACTTCGTCTCATCATTATTTAATATCCGGCCCACAATGTTGGTGTCATCTGCGAATTTGAACATGAATTAGATTTGGCCACGGCTGCACAGTGGTGGGTGAACAAGGAGTAAAGAAGGGGCTGAGAACGTATCCTTGTGGAGCACCAGTGTTGAGGATGATTTGTCCCCTATCCTCACTGATTGGGGTCTGTTGGTCAGGAAGTCGAGGATCCAGTTACAGAGATGAGTGGTGACACCAAGTCCCGCTAGTTTGGTGATGAGCTTGGATGGTATAATGATGTTAAAGGCCGAGCTGTCGTCTATGAATAGGAGTCTGGTGTAGGTGTCTCTCTTATCCAGATGTTCTAGGGATGAGCGTAGGGTCAGGGCGATGGCATCGTCCGTGGGACCTGTAGTGGCGGTAGGTGAACTGCAGTGGGTCATGGCCGCTGGGTAGACTGGATTTAATGCGTTCCATAACTAGCCTCTCAAAACATTTCATGATGGTGGATGTCAAGGCCACTGGACGGCAGTCGTTTAGGCACGAGGTCTTGCTGTTCTTCAGCACTGGGATGAGGGTGGTCTTCTGGAAGCAAGTGTGTATCTCAGAACGGAGTCGGGAGAGATTAAAGATGTCCATGAATACTCCCACTAGCTGGTCCACGCGGCTTCTAAGGGCACGGCCAGGAACTCTGTCTGGGCCAGTTGCTTTCCGTGGGTTTACCCTCAGCAAGGCCGATCTAACCTCTGCTACAGTCACCCTGGGGAGAGGCACACTGGAGTCTGAAGGGCCAGGTGTCACCTGGTCAAAGCGAGCATAGAAAGCATTCAGTTCATTGGGTAGGGTCGCACTGTCACCAACGATGTTGCCTGACCTCGCTTAGCAGCCAGTTATCTTATTCAGACCTTGCCACATTCTCCGTGAGTCCGAGTGATTATACTGGGACTCAAGTATATCCTGGTTTTGTCCCGCGATGGCTTTGTGAAGATCATAGCGGGCCTTCTTGCACTGCTCAATTGCAAAAGGTACAGGCAGATAAGTGATGGTCTTAGCTTCATGTTCTGCATAGACATCGTGGGCCGAAGGGCCTGTTCTTGTGCTGTACTAGCACCAAGCTCAAAGAGATAAATAAATACTTGAGAAAATGCTCGGCTTTGGTTAGTAAATCAAGGGACCACCTGCAAAGACAAGATAAAATAAACCTGTCTTTCTCAAAGACATTTGGTATCAGCTCGGTGCCTGATGTCATAAATAGCCCTTGTTTTCAGCACCAAAAGTCTACCATATCTACCACCCCCGGCAGCTCGTACCATGCATTCACCACCCGCTGTGTGAAATAAAACTTGCCCGCACATCTGCTTTCAGCTTTGCCACCCTCACCAGCTGGTTCCAGAATCAGTTGTTTGTAGATGGGTAAAATCACGGGGTTATTGATTATGTAAGTGCATGCTGTACACCAGACTTCACCCCTGGCCACGATTCCAGGACGCACAGATCTTAAGACACAGTTGTGTTAAGGAGCTCCCGAACAAACTTTGACCAGCTTTTGCAGTTGAACGATGTGTGAGACTCAGTGCGCTTCAGTCCGAGCCGCTGAAGAATGTTCACCCGACGCTGATGATCCAGCTTCGCGGCAAGAGGGCCTGAAAACACCGGGTTGGCTGAGGAGGCCACATATAGACCCCGACCTCGGGTGGACTATGAGGAGGAGAACTGGATATTTTTAGTGCCTTCCCTCACAGTGAATTCTGCTGTGGGGGGACGTTTCTTGTTGATTTCTATAGTGTACTGTTCTGTGTCTTTTTTTCTTTTTCTTTTTTATTTTATATGGATTTATTGACATTTAATCTATTCAATTAGTTTAATCAATCTCTGTAAAGCACTTTGGTTCAAAGTGATTTTGTTTAAAATTGCTATATAAATAAATATTACTGTTACTTACTGTTCAGTTGGAGTTTTGTTTAGTTCTATTGTTTTAATAAATATTTCTTTCTATTCATTTATATGCTGTCTCCTTCCTCCGTCATTGATCAGAATCCTCAAAACTCTGCTCATATCTGCTTACAAACCCTGATCACCTTTTCTTAAAGTGAAGACATTTTTGATTTATTTTTGTAACTCGTCATTTGGTGTTAAAGCTAATTAGAACATCTGCAGTATATTAGATTTCTATGCTTCCATGCAAGGAGGTGTACAGTCTCTGCACCCTCCTGTGTCCCCACAGTCTACTTACCAGTGCGTTCTCTACTTCAGCTGTGCCCAGTCTATGTCCACTGATGTTGATAATATCATCCATCCGTCCAGTAATCTGGTAGTAGCCTTCCTTTGATCTGTGACCACCATCGCCAGTGAAGTAGCATCCTGAAAGATGATGGGAAGGAAGGGTATAACCACATTCCACCAGGTATGTATGCTGTGCAAATGCACAGTGGGAAGTATAGTCAGTGCAGTGGCACACATTGAGAACAAGTTGTTGGTGAGCCCACGCTTGGAGCACTGTGTACAGTTCTGGTCGCCCAGCCTCAGGAAGGATGCCATTAAGTTGAAAACAGTGCAGAAGAGTTTCACCAGGTGTTTAAGGAGGAACTGCAGATGTTGGAAAATCGAAGGTACACAAAAAAGCTGGAGAAACTCAGCGGGTACAGCAGCATCTATGGAGCGAAGGAAATAGGCAACGTTTCGGGCCGAAACCCTTCTTCAGATTCACCAGGATGTTACCTGAGCTTGAGTTATAAGGAGAGGGAGGCTAAGCTGGGACTTTTTTCAATGGGTTGTATGAGGCTGAATGGCGACATGTTTGAGTTGTACAAGATCATGGGGGACATGGGCAAAGCCTGCAGACTTTTCCCCAGGGTGGATGATTCTAAACCTAAATGGCATAGGGTACATTTGAGGGGAGATATTTAAGAGGACCTCGGGGACAACATTTGTACTCGGAGGGTATTCTATATCTTGGAATGAGCTGCTAGAGGAAGCTATAGTTCAGTTTAGTTTATTGTCACATGTACCGAGGTACAGTGAAAAGCTTTTGTTGTGTGCTAACCAGTCAGCGGAAAGACAATACGTGATTACAATCGATCCATTTACGGTGTATAGATACTTGATACGGGAGTAACGTTTAGTGCTAGGTAAAGCCAGCAAAGTCCGATCAAGGTGGATAGAAGTGGATACAATCACAGCTTTTAAAAGATATTTGGATAGGAAGAGTTTAGAGGAATATTGGTCAAATGCAAGCAATCGGAACTAGCCCAATGTACAAACTTGGTCGGCAAGGACAAGATCAGGGGTGCAGCACTGCTGGAGCTCACCAGAGCACTGATCCGGCACCTCGGTAAAAAATAGCCAAAATAAACAGCAGGGAATTTTAACTAGTGGGTGTGTAGTCGGGGTAAGCTGATTAAAAGAGGGGGAAGTGGAAGATCCATCACTACTGAGGGTCCCTGTAGGAGGGGGGGAGCAGCAGGAACCAGCAGAGCCAGACCACGTGCCGTCTGCATGGCGGAGGTTGTGGGCCTGGTGCTGAGCCTGGATCTCTGGTGAGGTGACGGCGAGCAGTGTCCGTGGAGGGAGTGTCTGGGGCGGGTGGGTGTATGTGTGTGTGTGTGTGTGTGTGAATGGTGAGTGTGAGTGTGTGTGGGTGAGTGGGTGAGTGTGAGTGAGTGTGAGTGAGTGAGTTTGTGTGACTGATTGTGTGAGTGAGTGAGTGAGTGTGTGTGTGAGTGTGTGTGAGTGAGTGAGTGAGTGAGTTTGTGTGTGTGTGAGTCTGTGTGTCTGTGTGTGTGTGTGTGTGTGTCTGATTGTGTGTGTGTGTGTGTGTGTGTGTGTGAGTGTGTGTGTGTGTGTGTGTGTGTGTGTGTGTGTGTGTGTGTGTGTGTGTGTGTGTGTGTGTGTGTGTGTGTGTGTGTGTGTGTGTGTGTGTGTGAGTGAGTGTGTGTGTGTGTGTGTGAGGGCCCAGAGCTGTGGGAGAGTCAGGGCAAGTTGGTGACGTGCCGCCACCTCTGTAAAAATACATGATGGCCGTCTTTATCTTAACTTGTTTGATATTTATATTTCATGATAATTAGTGAGTGCAACCGTGCAATATTTTGTCGTATTATTAAATTAAATATTATATGTTTCATTGTACTAGCTATACACTGGGATGTAGTGATAGGCTATAATCTTGTTTGACCCTCGTGGGAGAGGAGTTTCCCTCCGGCCCGCCCCAAGCAAAGATATAGATATATGCCATTTATTGTCACTATACATGTACAATGAGATTAAAAGCAGCTCGTACTCAGTGCATACATATAATTTAGTACAAAAAACAAGAAACAGAAAACAAAAACAAAAGGGAGAGGGGGGGGGATAGGTGCACAATTCTGCGGCGCTATATACATATCTATAAAGACAAAATGGTGAAGGAGATGTTTAAAGATTATATTAAATATTAAAAATGTTTTTAAAAAATGTTAAAAATTACAGTTACAATACACATTACAGTTCCAAATTTCATTACGTGGATATAATAGATGGAAGTCCGGGTGTTGGGCTGTGAAGTCAGTGCATGTGTGAATTAAGAGTAGTTATAATTTTCGGAAAACAACTATTCCTGAGTCTATTTGTCCTAGATTTGATGCACCTATAGCGCCTTCCAGAGGGCAGCAGGTCGAACAGTCCAAACGCAGGATGGGAGCTGTCCTTGATGATATTCTTTGCCCTGCTAATGCAGCGGGAGGTGTAAATATCCATCAGGGAGGGGAGAGGGCAGCCAATGATCTTCTGTGCTGTCCTAGTTACCCTCTGAAGCCTCTCCCTGTCTGCCATGGTGCAGCTGCCGTACCATGCTGTAACGCAGTATGTCAGCAGGCTCTTGATGGACGAGCGGTAGAAGGTCAGCAGCAGGTTAGAGTCCAGGTTGTGCTTCCTGAGGACCCTCAGGAAGTGCAGCCGCTGCTGAGCCTTCTTGATGACCGCTGTCGTGTTGTCTGTCCAGGAGATATCAGCAGCGATATGGACGCCGAGAAACCGGAAGGTGTTGACCCTCTCCCCCTCACACACAAATCCTGAAATGACACCCGTTTGACAGCCCCGGCACCTAAAAAATGAGCACTGCAACACTGGACAAGATGGGCCGAAGGTTCAGTTTCTGTGCCAAACAGCTCTAAGATTCCAAGACTAATTGATCAAAGATGAATTTATTTTTATGTTCTACATCCATTAGAAGGGTAAATATTTCTCTGAAAATATTTGTCTCTTACCTGGATATTTCTTGAAATATGTAGTCAGGAATCTCTCATGATCCCCATAGATAGTTCTGGCCATGCCCGGCCAAGGCTTTGTAATACACAGGGCACCAGTAACACCATTGCCCTCCAGTACATCACCCTGCAAAAGTTCATGTCATAGGAATAGAGTTAGGCCATTCAGCCCATCAAGTCTAATTGACCAGAATTGGCCATTCATTCAAAGCCAATTTGTCTTTCCCTCTCAATCCCTTTCTACTGCCTTCTTCCCATAACCTTTGCCACCCTTATGCCCCCGTCCCACTTAGGAAACCTGAACGGAAACCTCTGGAGACTTTGCGCCCCACCCAAACCATCCGTGCGGTTCCCGGAGGTTGCAGGTGGTTGCCGGAAGTTGCAGGTAGTGGAAGCAGGTAGGGAGACTGACAAAAACCTCCGGGATCCTCCGTGAACTGCACGGAAACCTTGGGTGGGGCGCAAAGTCTCCAGAGGTTTCCGTTCAGGTTTCCTAAGTGGAACAGGGGCATTACTAATCAAGAATCTCAAAATCTCTGCTTTAAAAATACCTAAAGATGAGGCCTCTACAACCATCTGTGACAATGAATTCACTACCCTCTTTCTATAGAATGTCTTCCTCATCTCCTTTTTAAAGGTACGTCCTTTTATTTTGAGGCTGTGCCCTCTGGTACTAGACTCTCCCACTCGTGGAATCATCTTCTCCACATCTACTCAATCCAGGCTGTTCATCATACTGTATGTTTCAATGAGGTACCCCCTCATCCTTCTAAACTCCAGCGACTACAGGCCCAGAGCCATCAAATGCTCATCAATAGAATCAATACACGTCATTATTCAAGGAAGATAAAGCACAGCTATCAAAAAGAACACACAGACAGGAGGCCATTTTTTTTTTAGACAATGTATTGTGGCCTTTAACATTTTGATGGGGTTACACACATACACATGCCATGAGATTCATCAATTCATTGCAAATGATTATGCTTAACAAAAACGTTCTACCTTGCCAGTCTTCTCTTTCTGCTCCAAATTCTTCATTTCGTGGTCGCGTTGAGGCACGACGGTCCCGCGAAGGTCGCGCGTGAATTCATGCGCCCGAACAGCCGTCTGGAGCGCGTTACGTCATTAGTAGATGGACACAAAGCTGGAGTAACTCAGTGGGACCGGCAGCATCTCTGGAGAGAAGCAATGGGTGACGTTTCGTGTCGAGACACTTCTGCAGACTGAAAGAAGGGTCTTGACCCGAAACGTCATCCATTGTTTCTCTCCAGAGATGCTGCCGGTCCCGCTGACTTACTCCAGCATTTTGTGTCTATCTTCAATTTTCTTGGCCCCACTCTGGGAGTAGAAGTGGGGGCGGATCCGGACCGCAACGGCCGTGAGCCCCAGGCCGAGCTCGGCGATGGTTTGCCTGCTTCTGCTGCTGTTGAAGGTGAGACGTTGCATCGCGCCAGGGTCTTTGCCTCGCACCTGTCCCACTTTGGCCGTCAGTTACGCGACAGGCCGTTGGCGGGCGAAGATTTTGTTCGCTACAAAAATTTCGGAGCCCCGCGCGATGTCGCGCACAACTACATACCCCTCCGCGCTTCTCAGTGGGACCGGCCTCGCGCGGCCACACGATGCCCGTGCGCCTCAACGCGACCACGAGGTCGCGAAATTTGCGTGCCAAAGACACGTAAATGGGACAGCCCTTTAGCTTTAGCGCTTTGGGCTAACGAAATCAAGGGATATGGGGAGCAAGCTGGAACGGGGTACTGATTTTGGATGATCAGCCATGATCATATTGAATGGCGATGCTGGCTCAAAGGGCTGAATGGCCTACTCCTACACCTATTTTCTATGTTTCTAAGAAACTGCAGATACTGGAATCTTGAGCTAAAGAAGGCTTCTGTTTGACATGTCATCTGATAGACATTTGGCAATACAGCACTTGCAGTTACATAGAAACATAGAAAATAGGTGCAGGACTGGCCATTCGGCCTTTCGAGCCTGCACCGCCATTCAATATGATCATGGCTGATCATCCAACTCTGTATCCTGTACCTGCCTTCTCTCCATACCCCCTGATCCCTTTAGCCACAAGGGCCACATCTAACTCCCTCTTAAATATAGTCAATGAACTGGCATCAACTACCTTCTGTGGCAGAGAATTCCAGAGATTCACCACTCTGTGTGTGAAAAATGTTTTTCTCATCTCGGTCCTAACAGATTTCCCCCTTATCCTTAAACTGTGACCCCTTGTTCTGGACTTCCCCAACATCGGGAACAATCTTCCTGCATCTAGCCTGTCCAACCCCTTAAGAATTTTGTAAGTTTCTATAAGATCCCCCCTCAATCTTCTAAATTCTAGCGAGTACAAGCCGAGTCTATCCAGTCTTTCTTCATATGAAAGTCCTGACATCCCAGGCATCAGTCTGGTGAACCTTCTCTGTACTCCCTCTATGGCAAGAATGTCTTTCCTCAGATTAGGAGACCAAAACTGTATGCAATACTCCAGGTGTGGTCTCACTAAGACCCTGTACAACTGCAGTAGAACCTCCCTGCTCCTATACTCAAATCCTTCTCTGTGCTCCCTCTATGGCAAGAATGTTCTCATGTTATGAGCCTTGAACCCATAACCTTCTGACACAGAGGGGATAGTGCTACCAATTGAATACAGCTGACACTTCAGACAGTGAGGATAACCAGTGCTGAGTTAGTAACCTTATGTGGTGATGCAACAGTCCCTTAGGCTTGACCAGGGGTTGTTACTTCTGATTGTCACCACAACCTTTGCCAAAACTACACATATTTAACCAGGGATGGTGACAGAACTTGGGTGTGACTGTTCCTGCTGTCTGATGCCAAGTTGCTGACCAAAGAATATCTACTGTCATTGAGCCTGGTGATATGCATATTCCACCAGTTTCTATATCTGTTCAGTTCACTGTGGGTGGTTTGATTATAATCATGTGTAGTCTTTTCACTGACTGGATAGCACACAACACAAAGCTTTCCACTGTACCTCGGTATACGCAAAGACAATAAACTAAACTAAACTGAACTTTGTAAGTGGAAACATAGAAACATAGAAATTAGGTGCAGGAGTAGGCCATTCGGCCCTTCGAGCCTGCACCGCCATTCAATATGATCATGGCTGATCATCCAACTCAGTATCCTGTACCTGCCTTCTCTCCATACCCTCTGATCCCCTTAGCCACAAGGGCCACATCTAACTCCCTTGGAGGATGCTGAAACTCTTATTACTACAGATCACAGTAGCACTGCAGAATGTGAAGAGAGATTGACATCGCCTTACAACCATGTCAGATTTTTGTCCAGGATTTGACTGTGAAATCTAATTCAATGTGGATCATTTCAACCAGTTCAGAATTTTTTCCCCCAAACCTTCTGAGCACCAGCAGAAGACCAAATACTCTTTCTTGTCTTTCCGATGGTAGGTTGTTTCTTTGGGAGCGAGTCTGGGCACCTATCCAATTATCCTGCTAAACCACAGAAAGGTTGTCCCTGTAGTCACCACTACTAATATGTTGTTCTTGACTGATGGCCAATGGATATTTTTGTACATCACAGGATAGGTCTTTGCATGATCAACCTCCTCGCCCACTGGTGATTCGGACAGAAGTCACAGACACTTATGTTAAGAGGAAACCTGGGGTTGAATTCCTTTGTTACGCTGGAATTATTCATGTTATTGAACATGAATCAACATCTTACCTTCTCATCCATCAGGGCAAGCTCAATGCCAAAGAATGGTCTCATGGCCATTGTAGGCACAATCTTTGCTCCCTTCTCTGAAGGTCGTGGTGATATGCATATTCCACCTGTTTCTGTTTGTGAATGGAAATACGTTAAAAATCTTATTACTGCAAATCACAAAAGTACTGTAGAATATGATGAGAATTTGATATTGCCTCCACGGCTGTTGGGTCTCACTATGAAATCTAATTCAGTGCAAATTATTTCAACCAGTCAATAAAGACATTATATTTTTCCAAACTTTCTGTGCACCAGTAGAACAGCAAATACTTTTTCTTTCTGACAGTAGTTCTCTGGCACTTACTTCTCCACACAGGTAAATGTCAAAGGAACCAAAGGAGGAAACTGGTGAGCATGGGAGAGGATATGTTGCAAGGCCACAAGTGAATAAGATGATGGGGAACGCGGTGTTTTGATCATAGAGTTGTACAGCATAAAAACAGGCCCTTCGACCCAACTCATCCATGCCGACCAAGATGTCAAGCTGGGCTACTCCCAACTTGCCTGTCTCAGCCCATATCCCTCCAAACCTTTGCTATTCATCCAAGTGTCCAAACTTCTTTTAAGCACCTGCTTCCACAGCTTCCTTTGGTAGTTCATTCCATTTACAGTTACCTAACACCTAATGTGAAATGTTGCCACACAGGGCCCACTTGAAAGCTTTTTGCTCTCACCTTAAATCTACAACTGCTGGGTATTGACTCCCCTATCCTGGAAAAAAGATTGTAACCGTCCACCTTATCTACACCTCACATGACTCCATTCTTCTGCAGTTGTATAGGGCTCTGGTGAGACCACATCTGGAGTATTGTGTACAGTTTTGGTCTCCTAATTTGAGAAAGGACATCCTTGTGATTGAGGCAGTGCAGCGTAGGTTCACCAGATTGAATCCTGGGATGGCGGGACTGTCATATGAGGAAAGATTGAAAAGACTAGGCTTGTATTCAGTGGAGTTTAGAAGGATGAGGGGGGATCTTATAGAAACATATAAAATTGTAAAAGGACTGGACAAGCTAGATGCAGGAAAAATGTTCCCAATGTTGGGCGAGTCCAGAACCAGGGGCCACAGTCTTAGAATAAAGGGGAGGTCTTTTAAGACTGAGGTGAGAAAAAACTTTTTCACCCAGAGAGTTGTGAATTTGTGGGATTCCCTGTCACAGAGGGCAGTGGAGGCCAAGTCACTGGATGGATTTAAGAGAGAGTTAGAATAGAGCTCTAGGAGCTAGTGGAGTCAAGGGATATGGGGAGAAGGTAGGCACGGGTTATCGATAGGGGACGATCAGCCATGATCACAATGAATGGCGGTGCTGTCTTGAAGGGCTGAATGGCCTCCTCCTGCACCTATTTTCTATGTTTCTATAGATTACCCTTCAATTTCCTATGCTCCATAGAAAGAAGTCGTATTCTATCCGGCCTCTCCATGTACCCCAAGCCCTCCAGTGCCGAACATCATCATTAATCCTTTCTGCACTCTTTCCAGTTTAAAGACATCCATCCTATAGTTGGGCAACCAGAATTGCACACAATATGCAAGTTTAGAGACTTCTAGAGTTGGAACTCGACAACCCAACTCCTTTTCTCAATGCCCTGATTGATGAAGGCGAGTGTGCCAAGAGTCTTCTTCACCACCGTGAATACTAGTTCAAGGAACTTTGTACCTGTATCATGAGGTCTTACTATTCTACAACACTCTCTAGGGCCCTGCCTTTTACTGTGTACGTCCTGCCCTGCTTTAACTGAACAAAATGCAACATATTGGGTTTTGTCTGAGTTAAATTCCATCAACACCTTGCGTGCTGTTCCAGAAGAGCATGGTAGAGTTGCTGCTTGCAGCACCAGAGAACCGGGTTCGATCCTGACCCGGGTGCTGTCTGTATGTAGTTTGTACCTTCTCCCCGTGACCGCGTGGGTTTTCTCTGAGATCTTCAGTTTCCTCCCAAACTCCAAAGACTTATAGGTATGTAGGTTAATTGGCTTGGTGTGTGTGTGTAAATTGTCCCTAGCGTGCGTAGGATAGTGTTAATGTGTGGGGATCGCTGGTCGGTGCGGACTCGGTGGGCTGAAGGGCCTGTTTCCGCGCTCTATCTCTAAACTAAACTAAAGAGGATCTATTTCCAATTGTTTCACTCTCCAGAGATGCTGCCTATCCCGCTGAGTTACTTCAGGATTTAATGTCTGTCCCTGGTTTAAACCAGCATCTGCAGCTCCTGCCTACACATGTTTCATTCCTTTACTCGTGTCTGATTGTATTCCTGTCTACTACAATTTGTGTGGATGGCACACAGGACAAGCTTTTCACTGTATCACTTGTCAATAATAAATTAAAGTAATCTAATTAAGTGTATTTTAAATTGACCTCTTTGTTGCCTTGTCTTTGGCAACAATCATAAATAACTCATCACTAAAATTCCCTGACAAAACACTGAGTATTGCTTCATCAATGTGACCAAATAGCTGCAAACAATTAAATATCATTTCAAGACAAAGACAACGTGATGGAGTGATTCTAAAAATTACACCATGTAGGTTGCGAGATGTTCCTGGGATTATTTTCATACTATTTGCTGTAAAATCCCGTTCCCTATAAACCTGGATCAGAATGACATCTCTCATATTCACCTCTTATTCAAGGCGGCACGGTGGCGCAGGGGTAGAGCTACTGCCTTAAGGGCCTGTCCCACTTGCGCGACCTTGGCTCCCAAATTACGCGACCTCGTGGTCGCTTGAGGCGTACGGGCACCGTATGGCCGCAGGGGGCCGGTCCCACTTAAAAGCGCGGAGTTGTGCGGGGCTGGTCCCGACATCGCGCAATAGCCTAAATCTTTGTGCGCCAATGGCCTATCGGCCCGGATACACATGCAGGCACATTGCGGTCATACGCGTCTTGACAGCGTATACAGCGTCTTGACGGCGTACGCCTAGCGCGTGGCGTTGCGTGATGAGGTCACCACCCGGCGTGGCATTGCGTGATGACGTCACTGCCCAACGCCGTGCAACGCCCAAATTCAGTTGGCCCGCCTCCTGCCCAGCTGATTTGTAAGCATGACGTAAATGACGTCACAAGCGAACTTTAGCACAAACTTAGCGCGAACTTAGCAAGACTCCGCTTCCGGTTGGTTACGCCAAACGCACGCAACTGCATGCAAGTGGGACAGGCCCTTTACAATGCCAGAGACCTGGGTTTGAACCCGACTATGGGTGCTTGTCTGTACGGGTTTGTATCTTCTCCCTGTGACCTGCGTGGGTTTTCTCCAAAATCTTCAGTTTCCTTCCACACTACAAAGGCGTACAGGTTTATAGGTTAATTAGCTTGGTATGAATGTAAAAATTGTTCCTAGTGTGTGTAGTAGGGTAGTGTTAATGTGCGGGGATCTCTGGTCGGTGCGCATTCGGTGGGCCTGCTTTCACGCTGTATCTCTAAACTAAACTCATTGGATGACAATGAATTATCAATAGGGACTCTGCATTGTAACAGGATGAAGGCAACTCATCTGACCAAGACAAAAAGGAACATTAGGACAGTTTAAGGCTTTAAGGAGGAGGGGTGGAGGAAGGGATGTCTAGAATTTGGACCATCCACAGACAGTGGGTGGCAGATGTTGGTTGCTGGCAAACTGAACATTGAAGGAATGTTTGCATCCAATGTCAGCACTGGATCTTCTATGTGACCAACCTTCTTGGTTTGCTGAGTGAGGTCCTCACCTGTCTGCCACCAGGTATCTACGATGGCACATCGGCCTTCCCCCACAACATCATGATACCACTTCCAGGCCTCGTAATTAATAGGTTCCCCGACTGCAAGAAGAAATATCATTAGGGAACTATACAGCACATGTAAACAGCTGAGATGCTTTGAGAATCAGGTGAAACTTCCTTCCCACACAACCTGATTGATGCGGTGGGTGGTCAACTTTTATCTATTATCCCACTGGGCACACCCTGTTGACATGGCACTTCCTCACATGCCCCTAATGTTGCTCACACCCATCCAAGCTCCAACTCACCAATATTCCTCACCACCCTCTCTGAAGCCCCTTGAATCTAACCAACTAATTAACCCCGACAAAACCCTTCCCAATGCCCTCCCAGAAACCTCAACCTCCCAATGCTCTTTCAAGCTCCACACAGCCACACCTCCCCCATTGCTTCCAATGCTTTCATTCACTCGATATCCCTCAGGACCCAATCTTCACAATGCCACCCCTCCCAATCTTCCAAAATCCTAAAATATCAAATCCTTGCAAACCCATCCAATATCTTTTAGGCCTCTCCCATTCTCCTAATATTCTCAAGGCCCATGCAATTCTATTAATCATCCAAGATCCCTCCAAACCTGTGACCCACCAAACTCTCCATTGGGGGGGGGTCCTTATCTCTACTAGTCCTCTCCCTCTACCTCCTCCTCAACCCCAACTCCAGGCCTTGAATAACCCAGGTTCAACAACCTCTTCCATCAAACAAATTAATAAGCCTCAGTTATATCTCCTCACCACCATCACGCTAAACCCAATTCTCAGCCTCCCTCCCCAATACTTGGCCCCAATCTTTTAAATCCAATCATTCTAAACTACCTTGCACCCAGAAATTCAAGAGGTCAGCACTGAATCCCAGTTCCTGACTAAAGTCAGACGTGCTTTTTCCCACCCAAAGGTTCTAATTAGCCAGTCTCACCCCCCCTCTCCCACCTTCATCTCATCACAAGCCTCAACCGGGTCCGCAACGTACTAATCCTGCATATTCCCCAAGTTCAAGATCAACAATCAATGATACATTGAGTGCAACATACCCAGCAGAGGTTTCTGACTTACTGAAACATGGAGGGGATGAAATTGGCCCTCGTTATCACCAGCTTCACCTCAGATTGGAAAATCCCATGGGAATTCTGTGCCTTGATTTCTTCCATGAACTAAAAAGCTGCCAAGCCCACCGCTTATCTAGGTTCCCATTACTGAATTGGAGGGCGATCAATCCATTGACCTGTTGCCGGTGTGTAGGGTTAAGCTGTAAATCACGGGCATGTACCTGTGCCGAGTGTCTTCAAGGATGAGCGATCATACTTGGACACCCACGTGTCTCCATGCTGCAGCAGCTGCCGAATAGCCGTCGGGGCCCCATAAAACTGATTGATTCTCAGCCGCTGCACCATCTCCCAGTATCTACCTGGGTGAACAAAGCACAGGGGGGGAAATTGCACCCTTCACCTTAACATCACTAGAAATCTACCTCAACTGATCCAACTGCCTCAAAGCATTGCTTGGTATCAGAACACTGGAACATCAGCTGTTGCAAATCAACTATGCGCAATTCCATTTATTAAAGGCTGTTTTATTGCCAATGTCAGTGACAAGAGTGAAGAAGATGGGGGACCATTCCAAATCAAGTGGTGATTACACTGTTGCATGCATTTGAAATTGACTGCATGCTTATATTTAATTGCACCATCCTCCATTTGTTGCAGTTTTCTGTGTTGATTGGTGCAACTTTGCAGTCATTGTCACACAGCTGTACACCATGGCAAGAGCCCCCTTCATCTTCCTTGCCCTACCAACCAGGTTAGCATACTGATCTAGTCCCATTTGCCTGCATTTGGCCCACTGCCCTCTAAACGCTACCTATCTAAATATCTGTCCAAATGTCTTTTCAAAGTCGTAATTATATACACTTTTATAGCTTACACCAGCCATTGTGATGTCCCAACATTTGTACTATCTTCTGAGTGAAAAAGTTGTCCCTCTTAAAAATCTCCCCTCTCACCTTACATTTATGCTATGTAGTTTTAGACAATAGACAATAGATGCAGGAGGAGGCCATTTGGCCCTTCGAGCCAGCACTGCCAATCAATGTGATCATGGCTGATCCTCCCCAATCAGTACCCCGTTCCTGCCTTCTCCCCATATCCCCTGACTCCGCTATTTTTAAGAGCCCTATCTAGCTCTCTCTTGAAAGCATCCAGAGAACCTGCCTCCACCGCCCTCTGAGGCAGAGAATTCCACAGACTCACCACTCTCTGTGAGAAAAAGTGTTTCCTTGTCTCCGTTCTAAATGGCTTACTCCTTATGCCCCTGTCCCACTTAGGAAACCTGAATGGAAACCTCTGGAGACTTTGCGCCCCACCCAAGGTTTCCGTGCGGTTCCCGGAGGTTGCAGGTGGTTGCCGGTGGTTGCAGGTAGTGGAAGCAGGTAGGGAGACTGACAAAAACCTCCGGGAACCGCACGGAAACCTTGGGTAGGGCGCAAAGTCTCCAGAGGTTCCCGTTCAGGTTTCCTAAGTGGGACAGGGGCATTATTTATTCTTAAACTATGGCACCCTGGTTCTGGACTCCCCCAACATCAGGAACATGTTTCCTGCCTCTAGTGTGTCCAAGCCCTTAACAATCTTATATGTTTAGAATCCTCCACCCTGTAAAAAAGACTGTAAGCATTCACTTTATCCATGTTCCTTATGATCTTGTACATAAGGTCATCCCTCAGTCTCCTCTGGTCCAAAAAAAATCCCCCTGCCTCTCCAAGCCCACAAGCCCAGGTAACACGCTGGTGAATCTCTTCTGCACCTTTTTCCAACTTAATGACATCTTTCCTATAGCTGAGCAACCAGAACTGCACACACTACTCCAAGCATTTATTACAAGACGGCTTGTATACAAAAACAGGAAGGTAATGTTGAGGCTCTATAAGGCGCTGGTAAGGCCGCATTTCAAAGGTTCAAAGGTCAGTTTATTGCCACGTACCAATATTGTGAGCAATTTTGGCCCCATATCTGAGGAAGGATGTGCTGGCTCTGGAGAGGGTCCAGAGGAGGTTTACAAGAATGATCCCAGGAATGAGTGGGTTAACATATGATGAGCGTTTGGCGGCACTGGGCCTGTACTCGCTGGAGTTTAGAATGAATGAGGGAGGACCTCATTGAAACATGCAGAATAGTTGAAGGCTTGGATAGAGTGGATGTGGAGAGGATGTTTCCACTAGTGGGAGAGTATCCGACTAGAGGTCAGAGCCTCAGAATTAAAGGACGTTCTTTTAGGAAGGAGATGAGGAGAAATTTCTTTGGTCAGAATGTGAATCTGTGGAATTATTTGTGTCACAAAAACATACTCTGCTTATTGCAGTCTATATTATTATTGTATCTTTTGATTATTTCTCAATTGACAATTTGATGATTGGCTAATATGCTAATAGATCGGTAACTCTGACCAAGTCTGCTGTAAGTGAGCAGGAGAATCTTAGATCAATTTCTCTCAGGTAATGGAACAAAGATGCAATTGTATCAATTCAGTCATAGAAACATAGAAAAACATAGATACATGGAAAAATAGGTGCAGGATTAGGCCATTCGGCCCTTTGAGCCAGCACCGCCATTCAATATGATCATGGCTGATCATCTAAAATCAGTACCCCGTTGCTGGTACTTTATCCCCATATCCCTTGATTCTTTTAGCCCTAAGAGCTAAATCTAAGTCTCATCTTACAGCCTGGAAAGTGGCTCTACGGCCAACTCAACCACGCCAACTAAAATGTTGGTAAATTCATAAGCTGGCCCCATGTGTCCACATTCTAAAGGGCCTGTCCCACGAGCATGCGCGTCCAAACCAGAAGCGGGGGCCGCGCGGAGGTTGAGTGATCCCCGTACAGGGCCGGTCCCACCAGCATGCGGCGAGCCCGACCAAACCGGAAGTGGGGACTGCGCGGAGGTCGAGTGATCCCGTACGAGTTGACGTGAAGTTCGAGCGAAGGCATACGGCGTCAAGACACTGCGTACGGCGTCGAGACGCTGCGCACGCCTTAATGCAGCTTAATGCGGCTGCGGGTCGGCAGGCCGTTGCCGCCGCGGAATTTTTGGACAGTGTCAGTTTTTCGGAGTCCCGCGCAATGTCGGGACCAGCTCCGCACAACTCCATATGGCTCCGGCGATCGAAGTGGGACCGGCCCCGCGAGGCCGTACGGCTCAAGCGACCACGTTAGGTCGCGCTCGCCGCATGCAAGCGCATGCTCGTGGGACTGGCCCTTAAGCCTTTCCTATCCACGTCAATACTGTTTGTTTCCTAAAATTCACCGTGACCTAATAATTCCCCAGTTTAATCTGTTTTGCTGTTGGCTTTTATTCCAATAGTGATCTGTATTTATTTTACTCGCCAAACTGCAGAAATGTCATTATTCAATTTAAAAATCACTGTCCTCTGAACCGTTTTTTCTTATATTTTCTTTGGATCATTTATCTTCACTCCAGCTTCTAGTTGACTTCCAACTGAGAGAGGGTCTGTTTCCTTCATTTGCCTCAGTGGCCCGAACCACAATGTTCTGTCAGTGGCCCCAACCATGAATAACCCCTGTTGCTAATTGCACCAGTGAATCCTGCTACATCTGTTTCTCGCTGTTCCGCTAACTGCATGAAGCATATCTAAGGGTGAAGGCTTCAGCGTGTAGAGTTAAGATAAGATAAGTGTGTACGATGAATCAAAACATCAATTGTGCATGTACGCCTCTGTGGCAACGTTCAATGCCAACAGATGCACACACTGTCCACCGACGTCACAGTGTCATGGAGTTCTATAACTTGGAAACAGTCCATTCGGCCCACCTTGTCCATGCAGGCCCATAGTGGGCTAGTCCCATGTGCCTGCATTTAGCTCTCAGCCTTATAACCACTTCCTATCCATAAATCTGCCAAAATGTATTTAAAAAATGATAATTGTATCCACTTCTTTAGGCTCCTCTGCCAGCTCATTCCAGATACAGACTACTCTTGAGTGAAAAGTTGCCCCTGAGGTCCCTTTTAAATATCACCCCTCTCACCTTAAGCCTGTGACCTTTTTTGTTTAGAATCATCTGCCCTGGAAAAAAGACTGTGGCGTTCACTGTACCCATGTCCCTCATGACCTTGTACACCTCAATAAGGTCACCCTCAACCTCCTACTCTCCAAAGTAAAGAGTCCCAGCCTAACCAACCTTCCCCTGTAGCTTAAGACTGCAAGTCAAGTTGTTAGCAAATGTAATATAATGATCCAGAGACACGGAAGTGGTCAAGCAAGCTCCGAAACGGTAGGGCAATTAAGTAGAGGGAATACATTCTTTACCACATCCTCCAAATGGATTTAAAAAGGCGAGGCAGAGTGTGTGAGTTCTGTGGTGTGTACTACTGTAGGTTCTGGGTTCACTCATTGTGAGTGGTCACTTTCTCCCTGCCCTCATGGTCCTGAACATCTGAATAAGGTCACCCCTCACCCTCCTACACTCCAAAGAAAAAAGCCTCAACAACCTCTTGGAGAGATGACATCAGTGTGAAATCAGGTCATAGTTAGACAGCGTGGACACAAACATTGGGCCCAACCCATCCATGCCAACAAAGATGCCCCATCTAAGCTAATCCCATATGCCTGCATTTGGCCCACATCACTCTAAACCATTCCTATCCATTAAACCTGTCTAAGTGGAGTGTCAACTTGCCTGAAAGCAACATAATCATAATCTACAGCCACAATTCAATTTTGTTTAGATTAGTTTAGAGATACAGCTCGGAAACAGGCTATTCGGCCCACTGGGTCCACACTGACCATTGATCATCCATACAACCATATAACAATTACAGCACGGAAACAGGCCATCTCGGCCCTTCTAGTCCGTGCCGAACACTTTCTCTCGCCTAATCCCATCTACCTGCACTCAGACCATAACCCTCCATTCCTTTCCCATCCATATACCTATCCAATTTATTTTTAAATGACAAAATCGAACCTGCCTCCACCACTTCAACTGGAAGCTCATTCCACACAGTTACCACTCTCTGAGTAAAGAAGATCCCCCTCATATTACCCCTAAACTTTTGTCCCTTAATTCTCAAATCATGTCCCCTTGTTTGAATCTTCCCTCCTCTCAGTGGGAAAAGCTTATCCACGTCAACTCTGTCTATCCCTCTCATCATTTTAAAGACCTCTATCAAGTCCCCCTTAACCTTCTGCGCTCCAAAGAATAAAGACCTATCTTGTTCAACCTTTCTCTGTAACTTAGTTGCTGAAACCCAGGCAACATTCTAGTAAATCTCCTCTGTACTCTCTCTATTTTGTTGCCATCTTTCCTACAATTTGGTGACCAAAATAGTAAGATTAAACGAGAACTTACCAGTTTGAAGTTTGATCTGTATTTTATGAGGAGTTACGATGAGGGATTACGTAAAGAACCCGTTCAGCAGGCATGCGCGGCATACTTTAAAGCAGCGGTGTGGAATCACAGATAGACACAGTTATTGAAGTATATTGAAGTCATAGTAAAGATAAGGAGATATCAGTTTATGAATTTGACCCATATTATTGAGGGTGGGAGCGGAGGGCACGTAATCCCTCATCGTAACTCCTCATGAAATACAGATCAAACTTCAAACTGGTAAGTTCTCGTTTAATCTTACTATTTTACTTCGGAGTCACGTGACTGATTCCGTGAAGATTTCAAAACTATGTGATTTCAAACTGTGTCACAGTTATTACTACATCACTGCCAAAGTCTTTGAGGGAGGAAGTGTGTTATCGTAATCAACCAATGAATCTGTTTGTAGAAAAACACAATGGTATTTTTTAACAATAACAACAAAGAAATTAAATTGCTCCCCTGGGCTTAAATTAAATATTTGCAGTCTGTAAAATCTTTCCTGCAAATAAAACAGGTTTTGCCAACGGCTTATTATAAAATTTCTGAACGGTCTTTCCCCCGACTATTCCTGCTGTAGCCAGGATGTGGTTTATAGGCACGTCCATTCTTTTAGCCGTCGACGTGGATGCTGCCCTGGTGGAATGAAATTTGTACATGTTAGTTTTTATCCCAGCAGCTTTTAGCACCTGCCTGAGCCATCTCGAAATGGCTCGTCACCTGACCATAAGGTTTTTTACGACTGACCCACAAGGCTTTTCATCTCCCTCGAACATTTTGGTTGTGTCTATGTAGGATAGTAGGGTCATGGCACATAACCGTGTTTCTGGCGGGTAAGTCCGGAATTCCACGACTGGATTAGGTGTTCCTGGTCTGCTCTGTTTGATCAGTCTCTGGATAACGACAGAGATCTGGTCTAGAGCTGTGAGCATGGTGTCCAGTCGCAATAGGTGTAGTGACTGGACCCTCTGTGCAGATACAAGTGCCATCAACATGAGTGTTTTGAGCATAGATGGTTCCAGGTTGAGGGATCTGGCTGGTGGCCATCCCCTGAGGTATGTCAGGATCACACTGACATCCCATATATGGGTGTACCTTGGTCTATGGGGTTAGAGTTGTAAATACCCTTCATTAGTTTGACCACCAGCTGGTGGGACCCCATGGCCTGTTGTCCTGGAGCTGGTTTTAAATAGACAGGCAGGGCAATTCTAGCTGTGTTGATGGCTCTGTAGCTGAGTCCTTCATCGTGGTGAAGGTTCGCCAGGAATTCCAGTACGTTGGTAACTGTAGCGGTTGAGTAGGTGGTCCCTGTATCCAAGCAGTACTTCTCCCATATTTTGATGCTGGACAAGTGCTGTTTTTTAGTGGATGTTCAGAGGGATGCTGACATGGTGTCGACGGTTTGTTCTGATAATCCCAGTCCCAGAAGTGGTTTGTGCAGAATCTGCAACCCAGGAGTTTGATTTTTTCATGGCACGGGTTGCTTGTGCCCGACACTGGGTGTTAATAACTCTGGGTCACTTAGGAATACCATCGGAGTTTCAACAACCATGTCATGGAGTATTGGGAACCATGGCTGTGTAGGCCAGTCGGGTACTATCAAAATACCTGAAGCAGAGACCATTTGTACTGTGCGTAGTTCCCGACTGATGAAGCAGAAGGGAGGAAATGCATAGAAGAAGAATTTCCCCAATCCAGCGCGAATGCATCTACCGCTGCTGCCTCAGGGTCTGGTTCCCAAGCGACATACATAGTTACCTGGTGATTTAGCCTTGATGCAAATTAATCGATATCTGGCGTGCCATATTGCTTGATAACTTTTGTGAAAAAATGTTTTGGGGGGTTTTAACATCCATTCGATGTTGTCATTAAATTTACGTGACCTGGTGTCTGCCACTGTATTTAGCTTACCTGGCAGATAAGTTACTGATAGCCAAATATGTCTTTGGACACACCATTGCCAAATTGTGTTGACCAACTTGTCGCATGATACCGATTTTATGCCACCCATATGGTTAATGTAGGCCGCCACCGTAGTATTTATAATTTATAAACCGTACATGCAAGTGATGCATATTTGTGCATATGCTTTTAAACTCATAAAAGTCACCCAACATCTCTAGATAATTAATGCCCAGTGTAAGTGGTAACGATGATTCTGGGTTAGTCCATCTACTACTTGCGCTGGATATAGAGTTAGTTGCTCCCCAGCCTTGAGCACTGTCATCTGTTTGGATAACTGACATAGGGTTAGTGATGATAATAGGCTGAAACTATGTCAAACGTTTTTTGCCCACCACTGTAGTTCTGATATTACTTCAGTGGGTAACTTCATGAAATGATCATAATGACCTGTATGTCGTTTTTGGTACAAAGGTCCAAATTATGTAGCCGGAAATGTTGCTACCATTTTCCCAATTACTCTGTTACTTGTCGAGTAGTTGGTAGTTTGTTGACCATTAAATTGTTGCATGATTGTGCCAATTCAACTATGTTGTCTCTTGGCAATGTTACAGTCACGTAGACTGAATTAATTGTGAAGCCCAAGTAGTCCATGATAGTGGATGGCTTCAACTTAGATTTATCTGGATGTAAGACAACCCCAGGGTTTCGAATAACTGTTTGGTAGCTGAACAGCTAACATAGTCAATTTCATGGTCTTGCCTACCATTTAGGATATCATCAAGATATGCCATGACAATATGTTTTTGTCTTCTGAATATTGCCAGAGCTAGTTTTAGTGTCTTGGTGACACTCTTGGGCTGATGTGAACCCATTGGGCAATGCTTTAAACTGCTATAGCTGCCCCATCCAGGTAAATTTCAGGTATCTGTGATGATCCTTGTGAATGGTACTAAATAGTAAACATCTTTAAGATGAATGCTTGCCGTGAAGTATCCTTTGGAATTTAGTTGTTTGGCAGTAACAACCGGTTCCATTTTGAAATGTATATACTTAACAAACATATTTAGTAAAGTTAAGTCAATGATGATGCGACATCCACCATCTTTTTTGGGTTTAGTGAAGATATTTAATACGAATTGCAAGGGTTCAGGTTTTCCCATGATACCCTTTGTAATTATTCTCACCAGTTCAGCTTGTCCCTCTTGTTTCTTTAACGGAGAGGGGAAAAAATACCCTCTTGGGTGAACGTTGACCTGGTGGCAATTTTTCTAGTATGAACTGTATTTGTATTCACTAATGCCATTGAGTATATACTGATCACTCGTGATAGACTCCCATGTGTTAGTATTACTCTATATACTGGTAGGAACCAGACCCACCTACCTCCATGGTTATGGGTATTCTTCTGTTTCCTGCCGGTCCAACGAGTGTTGCACGTCGTCTGACGTGGCGGTGACGTTGGGGGGTGGCACATTTTCCATGGGGTCCACTCTGGGCCCTGGTCTAAAGAAGACTTTCGGTGATAGAATGCGGACCCCGAGCTTTCATCAGTCCGATATGGTAGACGTTGACTGATGGATGCGATGGGGTGCTGCTGCGTAGGAATTACTGTTTTTGGTTACTCGTCCCGGCCCTGCCCTCATGAGCCGAAAGTTTTGTAAAACCTCTTGCATGTCCTTCATATGCTTTGTGAGGTTTTTGCCAAAGAGCAGTGGGTCTGGCTCAGTGGCTGGGGTATGCACAACCCCGCAATGTAGGATTTTATGGCAGGTCTTATGACTTGTTTACGAAGGTTGTGGTCATCTCCGTATTTGTCCATGGAACGAGGAAAAAACGATGTGATGGCTGTCGTCAGGCTTTTAACGGCCTCCTGCACGTGGGGTTTCCACGTAGCTGTCCACCACACCTAGCAGCTCTTCCTGTTCCTGCACCCCTTGCATACTCCCGAGATCTTCAGCCATTGCCCCTGTTCTTGACCAGCCCAGTCCTGGTCACCAAAGCTATCCTCTGGAAAGGAGGAAGCAATGGACAGTGCACAAGGCACTGTGGAGGGAGTGCCTGACCCCCCTCTGCGAGAGCGCCCCTCCTGGGGTGCACCTCGCTGGAGCTCCTGCTCCAAGAGCCGCTCCATGTGGCTCAGGCGGCTGTCTCTCCCCCGCCTGGGTGGAGAGACGTCCCCATCCGATGTCGGAGCCACCGGCCGGGCGCCTCTTCCTTGGCGTTACTTCCAGCCCGCTGCTTAAGTGCTAGCTGGCTGGGCTCGGCACGGTGTCGGGATAGCGGAGCGCCCGGTAAGTGATCCTACCTCCTGATGCTGCCCCCCAGATGGACGCTCCTCCGTGGAGTCGAGCGGGGGACAGGTTTGTCCAAGAGCCTTTCTTCTCTGCCGGACAGCAGAAGGCTCCCTGTGAAAGAAAACCCGACGTCAGCTTACCTGACGGTCCGTTCTTTCACCTCCATAGCGGGAGCGCCTGACTCCCGCTGTGCCGCTGTTGCTCTGCTGGACGTAATGCCGCGCATGCGTGCTGAGCGGGTTCTTCACGGAATCACTCACGTGACTCCGAAGTAAAATTGTACACCAGACTCCAGAATCCAAACACATTAGTTCCATTTTTTTCACTCCCTCATATCCGCTCCCCACATGTTTGTGCTAAGTTTTATGGAGGCCAATTAACCTACAGACTTGCACATTTTTGGGATGTGGGAGGAAACCTGAGCAGCCGGAGGAAACCCACAAGGTGACAAGGAGAATGTGCAAACTCCACACAGAGAGCAAACAAGGTCAGGATTGAACCCGGGTCTCTGGTGCTGTGAGGCTGTTTTACCAGTGGCACTACTTTGTGTCATCAAATCCCAATTGTATCTTCAACACTGAAATGGGAAGCTAGCGTAATCCAACCAGAAGAATTGGCTGCTAGGCACCCGATGTGGAGAGGTTGTTTCCACTAGTGGGAGAGTCTAGGACAAGTGGTCATACCCTTAGAATTAAAGTACATTATTTTAGGAAGGAGATGAAGAGAAATGTCTTTAGTCAGAGGGTGGTGAATCTGTGGAATTCTTTGCCACAGAAGGCTGTGGAGGCCAATTCAGTGAATATTTGAAGGCAGAGATGGATAGAGTTGATAGGCCGAATGGCCTAATTCCTTATGACATGACCTTATGACCAGTCGAATGATGGTCAAAGAGAATACAGTGTGTTGTAATGATGTGTCTCACGCACCTGGATCTGGATATACCGGAGAGCTCTCAAATAACACAGTGGTGCCTCCATTGACGAGCGGCCCATAGACCACATAACTGTGTCCTGTGATCCAGCCAATATCTGCCACACAGCCATAGATATCGCCTTCCTCATAATTGAAGACGTACTGAAAGATAAAAGTTGCTGCATTTTACTTCACACTTGGACAGTGGCTTCTGTTTCATGCCTTATTGTAACATTTCCTTCATAATAATCTTGAAAGTACATCCGCGGATAATGTTTTATAAACAGTTAATGCATGCATTTCAAATCTTTCTGACAAATGGGTGAAAGCCTTTTAAAACTAAGTTGAGCAAAGAATGTTCAGGATGTGGACTCTTATACATCGGCGAGACCAAACGCAGACTGGGCGATCGTTTTGCGGCTCACCTTGGCTCAGCCCACGTGAACCAACCTGATCTCCCGGTTACTGGACACTTTAATTCTCCTTCCCATTCCTACACTGAACTTCCTGTCCTCAGTCCCCTCCATTGTCAGAGTGAGGCTAAACATAAATTGGAGGAACAGCATCTCATATTTCGCTTGGGCAGCTTTCAACCCAGTGGTACGAATATTGATTTCTCTCAATAGAGAATAGACAATAGACAATAGGTGCAGGAGTAGGCCATTCGGCCCTTCGAGCCAGCACCGCCATTCAATGTGATCATGGCTGATCATCCCCAATCAGTACCCCGTTCCTGCCTTCTCCCCATATCCCCTGACTGCTATATTTAAGAGCCTTATCTATCTTTAAGAGTCCTCTCACTTCAGGTAGCCCCGGCATTCCCTCTCTCTCTATCCCTCCCCCACCCAAGTCGCACCAGCTTCTCATTTTCACCCAACAAACAGCTAACATTGGCCTGTTTCCTTTATCATCGTTATTTTTTTGCATATCTTTCATCTATTGTTCTTTATCTCTCCACATCACCATCTATATCTCTCGTTTCCCTTACCCCTAACCAGTCTGAAGAAGGGTCTCGACCCGAAACGTCACCCATTCCTTCTCTCCAGAGATGCTTGCTGCCTGCCCTGCTGAGTTACTCCATCTTTTTGTGTCTATATTAGATCACCACCACAGGATGAACTTGCTCTCTAGACATGCGGGGAACTGCAGATGCTGGTTTACATAAAAAACAAAGTGCTGGACTAACATTGAATTAGAGTGAATGGTCGGCGTGGACTTGGTCGGCTGAAGGGCTTGTTTCCATGTATAAGAAGGAACTGCAGATGCTGGTTTAAACCGAGGATAGACACAAAACGCTGGAGTAACAGTGGGACAGGCAGCATCTCTGGAGAGAAGGAATGGGTGACGTTTCAGGTCGAGACCCTTCTTCAGTCACTTGGTTCCATGCTATATCTCAAACTAATATAAACTTTTTCACTTAAGAGGATAGTCCATATCTGGAAGTTATACATGCAGATACAATTCCGATGTTTAAAAGACATTTGGACAGATCTATGAATTGGAAGGGATTAGAGGGATATGGGGCAAATGCAGGCAAATGGGACTAGCCTAGTTTGTCAACTTGGTCGGCATGGACAAGGTGTGCTGAAGGGCCTGTTTTTGTGCTGTACAGCTCTGACTTTATGACTCTAGGTGGAGATGCTGTTAAAACAGCCTGGTGAATTGCACTTGCATTCCATAGAGGACATTCTTTGCAAAAATTGCCAATAATGACAGTGCATGTTTAGGCTGGTGGGTGAAGGTTGAACTGCTAACGATATGATCTTTGTCCTACACTGCGCTCCTGCAGGCAGTGGTAAGCAGTGGTTGGGGAAGGAAAGGAACATGATGAACTACCGGCCATTATGCGGCTGGCTAAACAGGTTTTACAAGCTCAGTTCCACTACATTGACAGAAACTGTCACATGCCCTTGCTTCCTGGTTTGGCCCTGAAAGTCCGTACACTTCCTGACTCATGGAGACACGAGAAAGTGCAGCTGTTGTCATCTTGAGCAAGTATCAAAGTGCTGGAGGAACTCAGCAGATCGGGACAGAAGACAGAAACTTTGGAGAGGGTGCGGAGGACATTTCCGGAATCATGAGAGGAATAGATCGGGGTAGATTGTCAACTCGTACAAGCATGAAGTTCAAATCCCACATTTGGATAAATTTAGCTCCACCCATAACCAACAATGGCAAGTCCTGAACATAAGTCTAAGGCACGTATATAAACACAGCGGCCTAAACTGCAGCAGCCTGACCATAAATGGAGAAGTAAAACTAACTGGAATATCCCGCTCACAACTGAACGGTGAACAGAATTCACAGTTGCTCTGAGTGCACTGTGGATAAAGAATGCTTTTGCAGGACACTTTTGGCAAAGGCTTTATAATTCATTTCAGCTGGATGGCAGAACTGCTGACAATAATAGACGATGTAATCAGATTGGACTACAGCACTTATGTGTTTATTCACATTGCACAAGGCAGAACACACGGTGCTGGAGGAACGCAGCGGGGCAGGCAGCGTCTGTGGAGGGAATGGACAGACGGCATTTCGGGTCCAGACTCTTAAAGCAATAAGGCCATAAGTGATAGGAGCAGAATTAGGCCATTCTACCCATCAATTCAATCATGGCTGATCTATCTCTCTCCTAACCCCATTCTCCTGCCTTCTCCCCGCAATCCCTGACACCCTTGTCATCACCCCTGACACCCATGTTCATGACCTCTGACACTCTTGTTCATGACCTCTGACACCCATGTTCATGACCTCTGACACTCTTGTTCATGACCTCTGACGCCCATGTTCATGACCTCCACCTTTGTTCATGACCCCTGACACTCTTGTTCATGACCTCTGACACCCTTGTTCATGACCCCTGACACCCTTGTTCATGACCCCTGACACCACTCTTCTGCAGACTGAAGGCAGAAGACAGCTACCCCCTCCTCTCATTCCCACCCTTATTTAGGAATAACAACCTCTGACACCCATTTGTGTCATGACCTCTGACCGCTCTGTATTTGTTCAGGATGAACAATAACTCTAATCAATAATCATTGGCTTGTGAGAGGGGAATGACCTCACTGCCTAAAGGCCAACTTTTTCATGACCTCTGACTGCCAGAGGAGGTGTTTCATGAAAGACATTTCAGGAACATGGATAGGAAAGGTTTTGTTCATGACCTCAGCTGACACCCTTGTTCATGACCCCCTGACATCCTTTGGGTTCATGACCCCTGACACAGCTCTTGGTCATGACCTCTGACACCCTTGTTCATGACCCCTGACACCCTTGTTCATGACCCCTGACACCACTCTTCTGCAGACTGAAGGCAGAAGACAGCTACCATCCACTCCCCCTACGGGAATAGCTGGGTTTCATTCCCAGGGGTTTGTGACATATTTAGGAATAACAACTTGTATTTATATCACCCATTTAGTGTGATGAAACATCAAATGACCGCTCTGTGTTTTCCCCAGGATTGGGGAATCAATAACTGGATAATCAATAATCAATCGGCATAGGTTTAAGGTGAGAGGGGAAAGAACCTCACAGGAAAAGGAAGCCTAACAGGCCAACTTTTTCACTGAGAGGATGGTGTATGGAACGAGCTGCCAGAGGAGGTAGTTGAGGCAGGTTCTATAATAACATTGAAAAGACATTTGGACAGGAACATGGATAGGAAAGGTTTAGAGGGATATGGGCCAAACGCGGGCAAATGGGACTAGCTTAGACATCTTGTCCAGCATGGATGCGTGGGGCCGAAGGGCCTGTTTCCGTGCTGTATATCTTTAAGGCATTTGACAGTGGCATAATCGGGCAAGCATGAAGTTCAAATCCCACATTTGGATTAGCTCCACCCATAACCAACAATGGCAAGTCCTGAACATAAGTCTAAGGCACGTATATAAACACAGCGGCCTAAACTGCAGCAGCCTGACCATAAATGGAGAAGTAGAACTAACTGGAATATCCCGCTCACAACTGAACGGTGAACAGAATTCACAGTTGCTCTGAGTGCACTTTGGATAAAGAATGCTTTTGCAGGACACTTTTGGCAAAGGCTTTATAATTCATTTCAGCTGGATGGCAGAACTGCTGACAATAATAGACGATGTAATCAGATTGGACTGCAGCACTTATGTGTTCATTCACATTGCACAAGGCAGAACACACGGTGCTGGAGGAACGCAGCGGGGCAGGCAACGTCTGTGGAGGGAATGGACAGACGACATTTCGGATCCAGACTCTTAAAGCAATAAGGTCATACGTGATAGGAGCAGAATTAGGCCATTCGACCCATCAATTCAATCATGGCTGATCTATCTCTCTCCTAACCCCGTTCTCCTGCCTTCTCCCCGCAACCCGACACCCTTGTCATCACCCCTGACACCCATGTTCATGACCTCTGACACTCATGTTCATGACCTCTGACCTCTCGCTCTTGTTCATGACCTCTGACACGCCCATGTTCATGACCCCTGACACTCTTGTTCATGACCACTGACACCCTAGTTCATGACCTCTGACACCCTTGTTCATGACCTCTGACACCCTTGTTCATGACCTCTGACACCCTTGTTCATGACCTCTGAAATCCTTGTTCATGACCTCTGACACCCTTGTTCATGACCCCTGACACCCTTGTTCATGACCCCTGACACCACTCTTCTGCAGACTGAAGGCAGAAGACAGCTACCACCCACTCCCCCTCCGGGAATAGCTGGGTTTCATTCCCAGGGGTTTGTGACATATTTAGGAATAACAACTTGTATTTATATCACCCATTTAGTGTGATGAAACATCAAATAACCGCTCTGTATTTTCCCCAGGATTGGGGAATCAATAACTGGATAATCAATAATCAATTGGCATAGGTTTAAGGTGAGAGGGGAAAGAACCTCACAGGAAAAGGAAGCCTAACAGGCCAACTTTTTCACTGAGAGGATGGTGGGTGTATGGAACGAGCTGCCAGAGGAGGTAGTTGAGGCAGGTTCTATAATAACATTGAAAAGACATTTGGACAGGAACATGGATAGGAAAGGTTTAGAGGGATATGGGCCAAACGCGGGCAAATGGGACTAGCTTAGACATCTTGCCCAGCATGGACACGTTGGGCCGAAGGGCCTGTTTCCATGCTGTATGTCTTTAAGGCATTTGACAGTGGCATAATCGGGCAATTTGACTCAAGCCCCATAAAAGCCATTGACCCCAGAGGTCAAATTTAAATTTTAAATCTTTTTGATAATCAAAATAGAAAAAGAATATTGAGGAAAAGTAGACAAATGGATTTCGACAAATAGCTCCCATGTGAGTGAGTTATATCAGCTAGATGGGCTGGTGATCAGCGAGGCAACGCAACCTCTGCCCTTCACTTGCTGGCGTTGAAGGACAATGTAATGGTGAAGGAAGGGGAGGAACTCCTTTCCCAGCGTTCCCATACTCCGGATCACCGCACATCTGGCCTTTTCAGGAGGCTGGTTTAACTCATCCCTTAAACTCCACTGCATGTATCTCAAAGGTGTCTGGTGTCCAGGCCACTGAAGCCTGGTGTGGGATGCAGCTGGAGATCAGAGCAGGGTGGTGCATGGAAAACCTCATCATAGAAACATAGAAACATAGACAATAGGTGCAGGAGTAGGCCATAAAGCCCTACGAGCCTGCACCGCCACTCAATATGATCATGGCTGATCATCCAACACAGTATCCTGTACCTGCCTTCTCCCCATACCCCCTGATCCCCTTAGCCACAAGGGCCACATCTAACTCCCTCTTAAATATAGCCAATGAACTGGCCTCAACTACTTTCTGTGGCAGAAAATTCCAGAGATTTACCACTCTCTGTGTGAAAAAAATGTCTCATCTCGGTCCTAAAAGATATCCCCCTTATCCTTAAACTGTGACCCCTTGTTCTGGACTTCCCCAACATCGGGAACAATCTTCCTGCATCTAGCCTGTCCAACCCCTTAAGAATTTTGTAAGTTTCTATAAGATCCCCCCTCAATCTTATAAATTCTAGCGAGTACAAGCCGAGTCTATCCAGTCTTTCCTCATATGAAAGTCCTGCCATCCCAGGAATCAGTCTGGTGAACTTCTCTGTACTCCCTCTATGGCAAGAATGTCTTTCCTCAGATGTGCCCCATGTATCAGAGGTACACACGCATGCAAGGCACACTGCTTGCCTCTGCCCACCTGTCCTCACAGAGTGAGTGAGTGTGAGAGAGAGAGATAGAGAGAGAGAGAGACCCGTGCTTGTGTGAAGGGACTGGTGTGGAGGTTAACACTGAGTTAATCGATCTGTTCAATGGATACCTTGTGGGTCAGCGATGCGTACAGCAGGTACCCAGCCTGTGTATGTACCAGTCCTTTGGGTTGCCCTGTACTCCCCGAGGTATAGAGCAGGAAGAGCATTTCCTCACTGTCCATAGATTCAGGCTTGCACACAGGCTCCTCCTTATCCATTTCCTACAGAGGAGAAGGCAGGCTGTCATTAACAAATAGAACATTAGAACACAGAACAGTCGAGCAGAGGAACAGACTCCACAATATCCGCCCCCAACACAATGCCAGGTTGAACTCGTCTCTGCTTGCACGCAATCCCTATTCCTTCATTATCTTCATTTACATCAACCTGCCTGTATATGAAAGCCTCTTAAATGCCACTTCTGTATCTGCCTCCACCACCACCCTTGGCAGCACGTTCCAGGCACCCGCCACTCTCTGTTTAACAAAACCTGCCCCGCACATCACCTTGGCCCACCTCACCTTGAAAGGCTATGCCCTCTAGTCTTTGACATTTCAAATGGTGCTTTATTCCAGACAATATGCATTCGGCAGAGGCAAAGCCACAAAGCACATTTACATCCATGCAAAACAACCTTACAGTTCAATTCGTTCGAGAAAGAACTGCAGATGCTGGAAAAATCGACGGTAGACAATAAAATGCTGGAGAAACTCAGCGGGTGAGGTAGCATCTATGGTGAAGGAATTGGTGACGTTTTGGGTCGAGATCCTTCTTCAGACTGATGTTGGGGGGGAGCAGGAAAAAAAAACTTGCAGTTCATGTCTTTCATCTCTTAAAACCCCTGTTTTTAATAGGAGAGAACAATGGTAGAACAATGATGCCTGGAGACTGGGTGTGAGTTCAGTGAGTTGGGGCATCACTGACAATGTATCTGGTCTGTGAAGGCAGTGGACACCTTCATGGATGCTGGGGAACTTGGAATAGATCCACATTACAGAAGAGGACGTGTCACAGAGTCTTCACCATCCTTTTCCATCATCCGTTACCACTTCCAGGGAACAACGTGGTTGTCCGAACGGGATCTGGGGGTCCTTGTTCATCAGTCTATGAAAGTAAGCATGCAGGTACAGCAGGCAGTGAAGAAGGCGAATGGCATGTTGGCCTTTATAACAAGAGGAATCAAATATAGGAGCAAAGAGGTCCTTCTGCGGTTGTACAGAGCCCTAGTGAGACCACACCTGGAGTATTGTGTGCAGATTTGGACCCCTAATTTGAGGAAGGACATTCTTGCTATTGAGGGGGTGCAGCGTAGGTTTACAAGGTTAATTCCCGGGATGGCGGGACTGTCATATGCTGAGAGAATGGAGAAACTGGGCTTGTACACTCTGGAGTTTAGAAGGATGAGAGGATATCCTTCATATGAAACATATAAGATTGTTAAGGGCTTGGATACGCTAGAGGCAGGAAACATGTACCTGATGTTGGGGGAGTCCAGAACCAGGGGCCACAGTTTAAGAACAAGGAGTAAGCCATTTAGATCGGATACGAGGAAACACTTTTTCTCACAGAGAGTGGTGAGTGTGGAATTCTCTGCCTCAGAGAGTGGTGGAGGCAGGTTCTCTGAATGCTTTCAAGAGAGAGCTAGATAGGGCTCTTAAAAATAGCGGAGTCAGGGAGATATGGGGAGAAGGCAGGAACGGGGTACTGATTGGGGATGATCAGCCATGATCACATTGAATGGCGGTGCTGGCTCGAAGGGCCGAATGGCCTACTCCTGCACCTATTGTCTATTGTCTAACTATGTGTCTCTGTTCAGCCACACTCCTCGGGACTCTACCATTCCCTTTACACCCCTTGGCCTGGTTATTTGTGCCAAAATGCCTCACTTTGCAGTTGTCCAAGTTAAATTGCATATCCCATCCCTTTGTCCACTTTCCCAACTGATCATTATCCTGTTGTGACCTTAGACAGCCCTCTTCACTGTACCAATCATTCATCCTGATAGATATGGGAATAATCACAGGAGATTCTTGCACTACCTCAAGAACGAGAGTGTTCTATTGTCATCTGCCCCACATAGAACAATTAATTTCTTACTTCATTTTTCTCCAGGGTCTGATCTGATATATCCGAGGACATACAATACCATACAATACAATACAATATTTATTACATGTCATTTGAACCTCAGTGAGGCTCAAACGAAACTCCGTTTCCACAGCCATACAAACAAAGACAATTTCCTACAGACATACACACAATTCAATTTACAGAAAACATCCATCACAGTGAACCCACTGTGATGGAAGGCAAAGTCTTTTCTCTCCCCGGCACCATTTTTTCTCCCGATGTCGAAGCCCCAGGCGGGCGATGATAAGTCCCACGGCCATTTTAGGCCGCGCGGGGCGATGTACGGCCCCACTCTAGGTCTAAAAGTCACGAAGTTGGAGCCCCCGGCGGGCGCTGGAATGTCCCGCGGCCATGAAGCCGCGCCGGGCGATGTACGGCCCCGCCCCGGGTCGTTCTAACCCCGCGACACGGACGGGAGAAGTCGCGTTGCGGGAACTCCGGAAAGCGGACTCCACCCAGACCCGTGAGCTCCCGATGTCCCAGTCCACCGGACCTGCGGCTGCAGCTGGAGCCTCCGAGCTCCAGTCGGGCCGCAGCAGCGAGTCACCACCGCTCCCCACGCTCCGAGGCCGGCCAGCCCCACGATGGTAAGTCCGCAGCTCCGCAGCTCCGTGACTGGAGCCCCCAGGTCGTTCAGGCTTGAGGCCGCTCCACGGTGCTAGGCCCCAACGACAGAGAAAAGGTCGGGTCTCCCGTACAGAGAAGAGATTTTTAAAGTTTCCCCCTTCCGTCCCCCCGCCCCCCACATATACAGTTAAAAACACTATTAAAAAACACAAATAACTACATTTAACTAGACAATAAAATTAAAAAAGACAGACAGGCTGTAAGGGCTGCTGCAATAGGTGAGTCACGCCACCACAGAGACATTGAGGGAACCTAGAGAGGAAATTGCGGGAAGCCCTGGCTGGAACTCATGAGTTGTCCTTAAATACAGATGATTGAAGGGTGGCAAATGTTGTGCCTCCATTCAAGAAGGGCTGCACGAAAAATGCTTTGAACTATAGGCCAGTGACCTTAACATCTGTAGTTGGTAAGTTACTCGAGAGTATTCTGAGGGATAGGATATACAGGCATTTGGATGGGCAAGGAATGATTAAGGATAGTCAGCATAGGTTTGTATGTGGGAGGTCGTGTCTCACAAATTTGATTGAGATTTTTGAAGATGTGACTGAAAAGGTTGATGAGGGCAGAGCTGCAGATATATATAAGGACCTTGGCAAAGCATTCAACAAGGTTCCACATGGTAGGCTGCTCTGGAATGTTAGATCGCATGGGATCCAAGGAGAGATAGCTGAATGGATAGAAAATTGGCTTCATGGAAGGAAGCAGAGGGTGATGGTGGAAGGTTGCTTCTCAGACTGGAGGCCTGTGACTAGTGGTGTGCCTCAGGGTTCGGTGCTGGGCCCGTTACTGTTTGTCATCTACGTCAATGATTTGGATGAGAACGTACAGGGCAAGATTAGCAAGTTTGCTGATGATACAAAAGTTAGTGGTTTTGCAGATAGTGAAGATGGTTGTGAAAGATTGCAGCCGGATCTGGATCGATTGGCCAGGTGGGCGGAGGAATGGTTGATGGAATTTAATAGAGAGAAGTGCGAGGCGTTGCATTTTGGGAAGGCAAACAAGGCAGGACCTACACAGTGAATGGTAGGCCTCAGGGTAGTGTTGTAGAGCAGAGGGATCTAGGAGCACAGGTGCATCCTTCCTTGAAGGTAGGTAAGGTGGTCAAAAATGCTTTTGGCACTTTGGCCTTCATCAGAGTATTGAGTATAGAAGTGTTCAAGAAGGAACTGCAGATGCTGGAAGAACGAAGGTACACAAAAATGCCTGAGAAACTCAGCGGGTGCAGCAGCATCTATGGAGCGAAGGAAATAGGCGACGTTTCGGGCCAAAACCCTTCTTCAGACTGATGGGGGGTGGGGGGGAGAAGGAAGGAAAAAGGGAGGAGGAGGAGCCCGAGGGCGGGGGGATGGGAGGAGACAGCTCGAGGGTTAAGGAAGGGGAGGAGACAGCAAGGGCTAGCAAAACTGGGAGAATTCAACGTTCATGCCATCCGGACGCAAGCAACCCAGGCGGAATATGAGGTGCTGTTCCTCCAATTTCCGGTGTTGCTCACTCTGGCAATGGAGGAGAACCAGGACAGAGAGGTCGGATTGGGAATGGGAGGGGGAGTTGAAGTGCTGAGCCACTGGGAGGTCATGTTGCAGACCGCATTTAGAATATTGTGTTCAGTTCTGGGCACCGTGTTACAGCAAAGATATTGTCAAGCTTGAAATGGTTCAGAAAAGATTTACAAGGATGTTGCCAGGATTAGAGGGTGTGAGCTATAGGGAGAGGTTGAGTAGGCTGGGACTCTATTCCATGGAACGCAGGCGGATGAGGGGAAATCTTATAGAGGCATACAAAATCGTGAGAGGAATAGATCGGGTAGATGCACAGTGTTTTGCCCAGAGCAGTGGAATCGAGGAGCAGAAGACATGGGTTCAAGGTGAAGGGGAAAAGATTTAATAGGAATCCAAGGGTAATTTTTTCACACAAAGGGTGGTGGGTGTATGGAACAAGCTGCCAGAGGAGGTAGTTGAGGCTGGGACTATCCCATCGTTTAAGAAACAGTTAGACAGGTCCATGGACAGGACAGGTTTGGAGGGATATGGACCAAGCGCAGGCAAGTGGGACTAATGTGGCTGGGACATTGTTGGCCGGTGTGGGCAAATTGGGCTGAAGGGCCTGTTTCCACAATGTATCACTCTATGACTCTATGAATTTCTGTCTTGCAGCAGCACAACAGGATATGTAAACATAGTACACTGTAAACACTATAATAAACAAGAGAGAAAAACAAGTTCAGTGTCTATATATACATATTCACAAATACACATATATAGATCATATATACACACACATGCGTACATGCAAACAACAAATAATAATAGTGCAATAATAACAATAATAGTCTATTGTAGTTCAAAGCTTATTTGAGGTTGTAGTGTTTTATACCTGTCTACCATCGATATCTATAACACTGCCCGAACAATATGGATATTTCATGTAACATGAAGTAATAAACCTTTACAAAATAGCAATTTCTAATCACGGCAGGTTTAATATGATGATTTAAATGCTGCCCAAGGTAGAGGTTTTAACTTACTTCCTCAAGTGGGATGTCGAGCTCCCCCATGGGAACCTCCTTGTCTGTTCTTTGCCCAACAAAAACATGTTTCACCTTGGGGCATTCTTTCACTGCCTCATCCACCGTCCTCTTCAGTTCGATTACACGTCCACCACGGACTCCTTGGTTACAGGTGATAACCACCTTGCATTGGGCTAATGCATTAAAATAAAAAGTGGGTTGATATTAATGGGATAGGAAACCACAGCGAGCAAACAGATAGATGCAAAACGAGATCGTTTCACAAGCTTTGCAACAAATCTTGAAACTGAGTGACTCATAGAAACATAGAAACATAGACAATAGGTACAGGAGTAGGCCATTCGGTCCTTCGAACCTGCACCGCCATTCAATGTGATCATGGCTGATCATCCAACTCGGTATCCCGTACCTGCCTTCTCTCCATACCCCCTGATCCCTTTAGCCACAAGGGCCACATCTAACTCCCTCTTAAATATAGCCAATGAACTGGCCTCAAATACATTCTGTGGCGGAGAATTCCACAGATTCACCACTCTCTGTGTAAAAAATGTTTTTCTAATCTCGGTCCTAAAAGACTTCCCCCTTATCCTTAAACTGTGACCCCTTGTTCTGGACTTCCCCAACATCGGGAACAATCTTCCTGTATCTGGCCTGTCCAACCCCTTAAGAATTTTGTAAGTTTCTATAAGATCCCCCCTCAATCTTATAAATTCTAGCGAGTTCAAGCCGAGTCTATCCAGTCTTTCTTCATATGAAAGTCCTGACATCCCAGGAATCAGTCTGGTGAACCTTCTCTGTACTCCCTCTATGGCAAGAATGTCTTTCCTCAGGCTAGCTCACCTGATACCAGGCACTAAAGCATAAAGTGGTGGAACTCAGTGGGTCAGGCAGCATCTGTGGAGGGAATTGACAGACGTTGTTTCAGGTCAAGATTCTTCTTCAGTTTTGTGTACAGTTTTGGTCTCCTAATTTGAGGAAGGACATCCTTGTGATTGAGGCAGTGCAGCGTAGGTTCACGACATTGATCCCTGGGATGGCGGGACTGTCATATGAGGAAAGATTGAAAACACTAGGCTTGTATTCACTGGAGTTTAGAAGGATGAGGTGTGGATCTTATAGAAACATATAAAATCATAAAAGGACTGGACAAGCTAGATGCAGGGAAAAAATGTTCCCAATGTTGGGCGAGTCCAGAACCAGGGGCCACAGTCTTAGAATAAAGGGGAGGCCATTTAAGACTGAGGTGAGAAAAAACTTTTTCACCCAGAGAGTTGTGAACTTATGGAATTCCCTGCCACAGAGGGCAGTGGAGGCCAAGTCACTGGATGGATTTATGAGAGAGTTAGATAGAGCTCTAGGGGCTGGTGGAATCAAGGGATATGGGGAGAAGGCAGGCACGGGTTTATTGATTGGAGACGATTAGCCATGATCACAATGAATGACGGTGCTGGCTCGAAGGGCCGAATGGCCTCCTCCTGCACCTATTTTCTATGTTTCTATCTTACAACTCAATGGTTGAATTCTCCAATTTCGGTAACTAACTAACCCCCCACATTTTTGCTTTCTCTTCCCTGTGCCCCACCTGGGTGCGCACCCATTTCTTTCTTTTCCCTTTTCCCCGTCCCATTCCACATATTCCTTTCTTCACATTGCTTCCCATTTGATGCACCTTCGTTACTTATCTCACCACCTTTTGTCTTTTCATCGCTGGTCTTTGTCCAAAAATCTGACAATGAAACCCCTCTCACCTGTATCCAAATATCACGAGCCAGGCTTTGTCCTAACCCTAGCTCTCTTCCAACTTCCTTCCTTCTACGGCAATCAGTCTGAAGAAGAGTCCCAACCCGGAACGTCACCGATCCATGTCCTTCAGAGATTCTGCCTGACCCGCTGAGTTACCCTAGCACTCTTTGTCTCTTTTTGTAACCAGCAACTCGAGTTTCTTGACCGTACTCAAAACGTACTCCATTTTGTGAGCACTGGAGAACAGATGACATTTATACATCTGGTTTCAAGCATTAGTTCACTATGATGTGGGAGACATGGCTTTATTTACATTTGACAGGCAAACTGCAGATATGGAAAGGGATCACCTTTCACATTGATGAACACCAATGCAATCTGAGCTCATCTGGCTCCTCTGAGCCTCTGGTTCCAGAGAAGATAGAGAAGATTTGGTGTGTTGCCAAATACTCTATCAAACTTCTATCGGTGACACTGGGTGAACTTCTGGTTGCATCATGGTCTGGTTCGGCAACTCGAATGCCCAGGAATGAAGGTGATTACAGGGAGCGATAGACAATGCCCGCTCCATCACAGGCACTGACCTCTACACCATTGAGATGCTGCCTCAAAAAGGGGCCACACTCTTGCCTCACTGCTAACATTGGAAAGAAGGGCTCTCCAGGTTCAAAGCAACCTCTGCACAACACTACCCACTACCTTGGCAACTATCATCTTCTATTGACTTTGTTTTTGTTGTATGAGTGACTCTTTGCGCTATTATCGTCTTATTACCTGGTATTACTCATTATTAATTTATTATATTATTGATTATCATATATTTGTTGCAGTTACGGACCTGTTCAGCTAATTCAGCAAATAATAATGTCATTGTTCTGTTGCCAGGACATAGGACAAATAAACACTCTTAATTCAAGTCAAGATAATCGAGGGTGATTAATTGTCATATGTACCAAAAACAGAACAATGACACTTTTACCTGCTGTAGCAAAACAGATCTGTAAACATTGTTTAGTTTAGTTTAGCCTATTTATTGTCACGTACACCAAGATACAGTGAAAAACTTTTTGTTGTGTACTAACCAGTCAGTGAAAATATGATACATAATTAGAATTGACCCATTCACAGTGAACTGATGCGTGATGAAGGGAATAACGTTTAGTGCAAGATAAAATCTAGCTAAATCCAATTAAAGATTGTCCAAGAGTCTCCAATGACGTAGATAGTAACTTGGGACCGCTCTATAGATGTTGATAAAATAGTTCATTTGCCTAAGAACAATTCTTATAAATATCATAAAGTAGCCAACCCCTTCTGGAGGAAGGTTTTGGCCCGGAAAATGGTGCCTATTTCCTTCGCTCCATAGATTCTGCCGTACCCGCAGAGTTCCTCCTGCCATTTTTCCAGCATCTGCAGTTCCTACTTGAACACTCATAAATAACATAATGAACAAACTAAAAAGTTCAATTAATTATTTAAAAACCTTGGGACTGAGGCAGCTTGCCCCCTTACGACCTCGATATGAGATGCCAAGAAAGGTCAGTGGTGCCGCGGACAGCAATATCCATGTGGACATTGAGGAACATTTGTCAACCCACCTTTGCCTTCACAGAAAAAAATGTGAATGTATTACTGATTGTTGGCTTATTTACACATAAACTTGACTTGATTATTTTCTAAATAGAACTTGTTGCCCTGACAGGGAAAGCAGATTCTGGGCAACACTTGGAAAATTGTTCATTGTATACTCTCCCATATTATAGAAACGTACAAAATTCTTAAGGGGTTGGACAGGCTAGATGCAGGAGGATTGTTCCCGATGTTGGGGAATTCTAGGACAAGGGGTCACAGTTTAAGGATAAAGGGGAAATCCTTTAGGACCGAGATGAGAAAAACATTTTTCACACAGAGAGTGGTGAATCTCTGGAACTCTCTGCCACAGAAGGCAGTTGTGGCCAGTTCATTGGCTATATTTAAGAGGGAGTTAGATGTGGTCCTTGTGGCTAAAGGGATCAGGGGGTATGGAGAGAAGGCAGGTACAGGATACTGAGTTGAATGATCAGCCATGATCATATTGAATGGTGGTGCAGGCTTGAAGGGCCGAATGACCTACTCCTGCACCTATTTTCTATGTTTCTATAATAAAACTAAGGATTTAGCAATCCAAAATCAATCTCTAATTCACAATGACTAAAGTACATAAGAATCCCCTAATTCATATTCCCTCTATTTATGCCACACACAATAGCATAGATTTCATTATGTATTAAATGACAACTAGAATGGGACACATGGATTATGTTAAGTAGATAGATAGATGTCAGCTTTTTAGTTTCAATCAGTTACAGAGATTGTATCGATCTCTCGACCTTCTTCTGAAGATGGGTCACGACACAAAACGTTGCCCATCCATGTCATTGGAATCATTCCCATTGATTACTCCAGTGCTTTGTATCTATAAACATTTGACTGGGTAGCATGCAGAACAAACTTTTCACTGCCCTTTTGTACAAATGACAATAAATAAACCAAGCCAATAATAGTGGACACCTAACGTTTGAGTAGTCAACTGGCCACTTCTTCCCCTCTGTGATCAGGCTTCTGAACGGTCCTACCATTAGCTATGGTACTGTCTGATTCACCTCTACCCCATTGCGGACATTGGACTTTGTCTCTGGAACTGATGTGCTACAAATGCTGAGAACTATTTTCTTCCCCTTTGCTCTATCTGCTGTACTTGAGTCGGACTTGATTGTATGTATGTATGGTGAATCTAATCTGTTTGGATAGTAAGAACCAAAGCTTTTCACTGTACCTCAGTACAATTGACAATAATAAACCTGAACCTAACTGGATACATAACGCTCGAACAGACAACTAACATAACACTTAATTAGACCAATAAGCAATGAAAAGAGTGAAAGATCACGTACCATCTTGGATCCTTCCAGCCAGAGCTTGTGCGCTGAAGCCCGCAAAGACCACCATGTGTGCGGCACCGATCCTAGCGCACGCCAGCATTGTTACTATGGCCAGTGGAGACACTGGCAGGTAGACCGCAACTCTGTCTCCTCTCTGTACACCGTAGCGCTTCAAGGTATTAGCCAGGCGGCACGTGGTCTCCAAAAGCTCCCTGTAACACACAACCATGGACTAATCATAAAGGGAGGTGGTGAAGTCACGGCTCCAGGCGGAAGAGGGCTCTGCCCGAACCGGTGGCCCGGCCCCTTTACGGGGTTACGTCCGCGCCCGGATGGTACTTCAGAAGGACCACGCGCTGTCCACGGGCACCCTGGGGGATTTCAGGGACCTTGAGAAGGATTGTAATATAGTTGTTTAAGAGCGTAACATTGAAGAATATTGGTTCAGAAACTTGTGTGATTTTGTATTATATAACCATATAACAATTACAGCACGGAAACAGGCCATCTCGGCCCTTCTAGTCCGTGCCGAACACTTATTCTCACCTAGTCCCATCTACCTGCACTCAGACCATATAACCATATAACCATATAACAATTACAGCAAGGAAACAGGCCATCTCGGCCCTTCTAGTCCATGCCGAACACTTATTCTCCCCTAGTCCCACCTACCTGCACTCGTACCATAACCCTCCATTCCCTTTCCGTCCATATACCTATCCAATTTATTTTTAAATGATAAAAACGAACCTGCCTCCACCACCTTCACTGGAAGCTCATTCCACACCGCCACCACTCTCTGAGTAAAGAAGTTCCCCCTCATGTTACCCCTAAACTTCTGTCCCTTAATACTCAAATCATGTCCTCTTGTTTGAATCTTCCCTACTCTCAATGGGAAAAGCTTATCCATGTCAACTCTGTCTATCCCTCTCATCATTTCAAAGACCTCTATCAAGTCCCCCCTTAACCTTCTGTGCTCCAAAGAATAAAGGCCTAACTTGTTCAACCTTTCTCTGTAACTTAGGTGCTGAAACCCAGGCAACATTCTAGTAAATCTCCTCTGTACTCTCTCTATTTTGTTGACATCCTTCCTATAATTAGGCGACCAAAATTGTACACCATACTCTAGAATTGGCCTCACCAAGGCCTTGTATAATTTTAACATTATATCCCAACTTCTATACTCAATGCTCTGATTTATAAAGGCCAACACACCAAAAGCTTTCTTTACCACTCTATCTACATGAGATTCCACCTTCAGGGAACTGTGCACAGTTATTCCTAGATCCCTCTGTTCAACTGCATTCCTCAACTCACTATCATTTACCATGTACGTCCTATTTTGATTTGGCCTGCCAAGATGTAGCACCTCACACTTATCAGCATTAAACTTCATCTGCCATCTTTCAGCCCACTCTTCCAAATGGCCTAAATCTCTCTGTAGACTTTTAAAATCTACTCCATTATCCACAACCCCACCTATCTTAGTATCATCTGCATACTTACTAATCCAAATTACCACACCATCATCCAGATCATTGATGTACATGACAAACAACAGTGGACCCAACACAGATCCCTGTGGTACCCCACTAATCACTGGCCTCCAACCTGACAAACAGCCATCTACCATTACTCTCTAGCATCTCCCATTCAGCCACTGTTGAATCCATCTTGCTACTCCACCATTAATACCCAACAATTGAACTTTCTTAACCAACCCTCCATGAAGAACCTTGTCAAAGGCCTTACTGAAGTCCATATAGACAACATCCACTGCTTTACCCTCGTCAATTTCCCGAGTAACCTCTTCAAAAAATTCAAGAAGATTAGTCAAACATGACCTTCCAGGCACAAATCTATGTTGACTGTTCCGAATCAGACCCTGTTTATCCAGATGCTTATATATATTATCTCTAAGTATCCTTTCCATTAATTTGCCCACCACTGACGTCAAACTTACAGATCCATAATTGCTAGGTTTACTCTTAGAACCCTTTTTAAACAATGGAACAACATGTGTAATACGCCAATCCTCTGGCACTAATCCCGTTTCTAATGACAATTGAAATATTTCTGTTATAGCCCCTGCTATTTCTACACTAACTTCCCTCAATGTCCTAGAGAATATCCTGTCAGGACCTGGAGACTTATCCACTTTTATATTTTTCAAAATTGTGTCAGTACTTCTCTTCTTTGAATCTCATAGTTTCCATAGCTACTCTACTTGTTTCCTTTACCTCACATTATTCAATATCCTTCTCCTTGGTGAATACCGAAGAAAATAAATTGTTCAATATCTCCCCCATCTCTTTTGCCTCTGCAGATAGCTGTCCACTGATTCTCCAATGGCCCAATTTTATCCCTTGTTATCCTTTTGCTATTAATATAGCTGTAGAAACCCTTTGGATTTACTTTCACCTTACTTGCCAAAGCAACCTCATATCTTCTTTTAGCTTTTCTAATTTCTTTCTTAAGATTCTTTTTACATTCTTTATACTCCTCAAGCACCTCATTTACTCCATGCTGCCTATAATTATTGTAGATCTCTCTGTTTTTCCGAACCAAGTGTCCAATTTCCCTTGAAAACCATGGCTCTTTCCAATTTTTACTATTTCCTTTCAACCGAACAGGGACATAAAGATTCTGTACTCTTAAAATGTCATCTTTAAATGTCCTCCATTTCTCCGCCACATCCTTCCCATAAAACAAAATGTCCCAGTTCACTCCTTTTAAATCCTTTCGCATCTCCTCAAAGTTAGCCTTTCTCCAATCAAATCCAATCCAATATGGAGAGGGCTTTGTTTGGTATTGTTTTGTATTGTATATATTATTACAATAATTGATTACATTTATCTTTGCTATAAAATTTAAAAAAGATAAATGAAAAGAAAAATAAGGGCGGGTGGTGTTGGAGGTGCTGCCAGGGTTGGACTTTCAAATGGTGGCAGTTCAAATGGTGTGGATTAAATAGCAGTCCTGGTCCAATTTGATTAGAATAGGTAGGAGTGAATTTCCCAGGGTCGGGGTGACACAGTGGAGCAGTTGGTACACCTGCTGCCTCACCGTACCAGATATATGGGTTCGATCCTGACCTCGGCTGGTGTGTGTATGGAGTTTGTACATTCTCCCTATCACCACATGAGTTTTCTCCGGCTGCTCCGGTTTCATCTGGCACAAGGTTGAGTGTTTGATTGTCAAATGTACCGGCAACACAAGAATGAAATTCTTACTTGCTGCAGCTTCATGGCCCCAATAATGTCAAACGCATAAATGAATATACAATCACCAATAATACACTAAATTAACAATCAGCAATAATAGGGAACAGGACCATTATAGCACAAAAGCGAAGTCTGTATTGTAACCAACACAAAGACAATAGCAGATCACAGTTGCTGAGGTCAGTGTTGTGCAGTGTTCAAGAGCCTGATGGTTGCTGGGAAGAACCTGGAGGTCAGGGTTTTCAGGCTCTTGTACCTTCTTCCCGATGGTGGCAAAAACAGGAAAGCAGACTATTATCTGAATGGTGGCCGATTAGGAAAGGGGGGAGATGCAACGAGACCTGGTTGTCATGGTACACCAGTCATTAAAAGTAGGCATGCAGGTGCAGCAGGCAGTGAAGAAAGCGGATGGTATGTTAGCATTCATAGCAAAAGGATTTGAGTATAGGAGCAGGAAGGTTCTACTGCAGGTTACACAAAAAAGCTGGAGAAACTCAGCGTGAGCACCAGCATCTATGGAGCGATTGAAATAGGCAACGTTTCGGGCCGAAACCCTTCTTCAGACTAATCTGAGGAAAGACCTGGGTCTTGACCATAGAGGGAAAAGGAGGAGTAGCCAGAAGGCTGGGGGATGGTTGTTGTACTGCAGTTGTACAGGGTCTTGGTGAGACCACACCTGGAGTATTGCGTACAGTTTTGGTCTCCTAATCTGAGGAAAGACATTCTTGCCATAGAGGGAGTACAGAGAAGGTTCATCAGACTGATTCCTGGGATGTCAGGACTTTCATATGAAGAAGGACTGGATAGACTCGGCTTGTACTCGCTATAATTTAGAAGATTGAGGGGGGATCTTATAGAAACTTACAAAATTCTTAAGGGGTTGGACAGGCTAGATGCAGGAAGATTGTTCCCGATGTTGGGGAAGTCCCGAACAAGGGGTCACAGTTTAAGGATAAGGGGGAAATCATTTAGCCTTCGGTTCCCTCACACATTGCAGAGATGTGCAAAGGATTTGATAGATAACTGGTCGCTGTTCATTGCCCCCAGTGTACAAGGGAGTGGCAGAATCTGTAGTGAGGGAAAGAGTGTGAGTTGATGGGAAAATGGGCAGAATGAGATGGGTTCAGGTAGGATCAAGTGTCTACAGCCAGGGCCAGGCCGAATTCGAGAACCAGGCCGAGTTCCAGGCCCTGGCACTGCTGTACGACACGGGTAGGTCCTGGGGCAGGGAATGGGAGTGAGGGGAGGAGGATGAGGGAAATGAAGAGGAGGGAGATGGGGTGGGGAGGGGAAAGATCCTGGGGAGGTGAGGTGGGAGAGTAGGGGGATTGAGGGAGGGGGGAAGGGAGGGTAGTTGCCATGTCTACACTCCCTCTCTCACCCCCTCCCTCTCCACCTTCCCTCCCGCTCTCTCCGCCCTCCCTATCTACCCTCACTCCCACCCTCTCTGCCCCCTCCCTCTCTACTCCCTCCACCTCCCTCTCCCTCTCTAACCCTCCCCGCTCCGCCTCCTCCCCCCTCCCCCTCCCTCTCTACCCCCCCTCACCCTCTCTGTCCCCCTCCCTCTCTCCTCCCCTCCCCTCCCTTTCCCTCTCTACCCCCTCCCTCTCTAGGGATTGGGGAGGGGAGGGATTGCTGGGGATGAGGAGAAATGAGCCGTGCCTGCGCAGTTGGGGGCCATGCATGAGTGGTACAATATTGCGTTGGGGGAACGGGTGAGTGGTGGAATCTTGCGTTGGGGAAGCAGACCCAACGGGTCTGCACTTGGCCTAGTATTTACTAAAAATGGGGCAATTAAATTCTTTCTTGCTGCAGCTTAACAGGCCTGCAAACAGAGTACTCATGGATAACATAATAAACAAAACACAAAGTCAATAAATTCCAAACCCCCATATTATTGCAAAAATCCCAAAGTCTTCAGCACGACCAAGGCCGTTCATAGCTCACAGTTTAGTGTTGTGTTGTGTTGTGTTCAAGAGCCTGATGGTTGCTGGGAAGAAGGTCAGTGCGTGTGATGGACTGGGTCCACCACGTGTTGTGATCAGTGTAAATGGGTGCTTACGAAAGCCAGCATGGACTCAGTGGGCCAATGGGCTATGACTATGAATTTGTTTTCAAAATTTTCACCGGGCAGCATGGTGGTGTAACAGTGGAGTTGCTGCCATATAGCGCTTGCAGCGTCGGAGACCCGGGTTCGATCCCGACTACAGGTGCTGTCTGTACGGAGTTTGTACCTTCTCCCCGTGACCGTGTGGGATTTCTCTGAGATCTTCGGTTTCCTCCCACACTCCAAAATCGTACTGGTATGTAGGTCAATTGGCTTTGGTGTATGTGCAAATTGTCCCCAGTGTGTGTAGGATAGTGTTAATGTGCGGGGATCACTGGTCGGCATGGACCCCATAGTCCCCGCCAGACTTGCGGAGAAGCTGCTGGAACTGGGACTGAACACCCCCCTGTGTGCCTGAGTCCTGGACTTTCTCACCGCCAGGCCCCAGGTGGTCAAGATGGGAAGACATACATCCAACACCCTCACCCTGAACACAGGATCCCCCCAGGGTTGTGTCCTCAGCCCCCTACTGTACTCCCTGTACACACATGACTGTGTGGCCACGTTCAGCTCCAACTCCATCATCAAGTTTGCTGATGACACTGTGGTGGTGGGCCTGATCTCCGATAATGATGAGAAGGCCTACCGGGAGGAGGTGGCTGACCTGGCACTCTGGTGTCAGGACAACAGCCTCCTCTTGAATGTCAGTAAAACTAAGGAGCTGATTGTGGACTTTAGATGGGGCACAACATCCGAGGATGTACACGCCACTGGAGATAAATGGGGCTACTGTGGACAGGGTGAGCTGCTTAAATCCCTGGGAGTCCACATCACAGAGGATCTGACATGGACAACACACACTGCCGCACTGGTGAGTAAGGCAAGGCAGCGCCTTTACCACCTCAGGCAGCTGAGGAAATTCAGAGTCTCTCTGAGGATCCTCCAGTGCTTCTACTCTGGGGCTGTAGAAAGCATCTTTTCCGGCAACATCACAATCTGGTTTGGGAACAGCTCTGCCCAGGACAGGAAGGCTCTGCAGAGAGTTGTGTGTTCGGCCGAACGCACCATGGGAACTACACTCCCCCCCCCCCCCCCCCATCCTGCAAGACCTATACACCATGAGGTGCAGATCCAGAGCCAGCAAGATCATGAAGGACCTCTACCACCCCAGCAACGGACTGTTCCAGCTGCTACGGTCAGGCAAACGCCTCCGCTGTCATGCTGTGAAAACAGAGAGGATGAGACGGAGTTTCTTCCCACAGGCCATCAGGACTGTAAACTCTGATCTCACCAGGGCGTAAACACTGTTGTGTCTTATTTTTAATGTAAATACTGGTTCTGTTCTGTTGTTCTGTTGTTTTGCACAATCCCGCAGGCATTGCCACTTTCATTTCACTGTACATCTTGTATGTGTATGTGACAAATAAACTTGACGACTTGACTCGGCAGTGTTTCCGCACTGTATTTCTGAACTAAACCAGGTTTATTGAACCAGATGTAGGATTCTTAGCTGAGAGAGGAACTAAGCTCTTATGAAAGCACTCTAGGTCATACCTGTATGTGATCCTTACTTCAGTGCCTGGCTCATCCCTCTCCCAGATCAGAGCCACCTTGTTGGGGGACTGGATAGCATGACGATCTAGACAGTTCACTGAGAATAAATGCAAATTAGTAATAGACCATCAGAGGCAGCATCTTAATCACAAACATTAAAAATAAACTAATGACCAAACAAAATCTGGCACCAAACCAATGGTGTTATGAGGAATGATGAGCTAAAGCTTACTCAAAGAAATATATTAGAAAGAAGGTCCTAAAGAGGAGAGGAAGGTGAATTTGAGGAAGGTTCCTAACCCAAAATTGCACTCATCCATGTTCTCCACAGATGCTGCCTGACCCGCTGAGTTACTCCAGCACTCTGTGAAATGTCCAGCACTGTGTGAAACGTCACCTATCCATGTTCTCCACAGATGCTGCCTGACCCAGTTGGGAAAAGGGGAAGTACAATGGGATCTGAGGGTCCTTGTACATCAGTCTATGAAAGTAAGCATGCAAATACAGCAGGCAGTGAAGAAAGTGAATGGCATGTTGGCCTTTATAGCAAGAGGAATCGAATATAGGAGCAAAGAGGTGAGACCACCCCTGCAGTATCGTGTGCAGTTTTGGTCCCCTAATTTGAGCAAGGACATTCTTGCTATTGAGGGAGTGCAGCGTAGGTTTACAAGGTTAATTCCCGGGATGGCGGGACAGTCATATGCTGAGAGAATGGAGCAGCTGGGCTTGTATACTCTGGAGTTTAGAAGGATGAGAGGGAATCTCATTGAAACATATAAGATTGTTAAGGGCTTGGACACGCTAAAGGCAGGAAACATGTTCCTGATGTTGGGGGAGTCCAGAACCAGAGGTCACAGTTTAAGAATAAGGAGTAAGCCATTTAGAACGGAGACGAGGAAACACTTTTTCTCACAGAGAGTGGTGAGTCTGTGGAATTCTCTGCCTCAGAGAGTGGTGGAGGCAGGTTCTCTGGATGCTTTCAAGAGAGAGCTAGATAGGGCTCTTAAAAATAGTGGAGTCTTGGGATATGGGGAGAAGGCAGGAACGGGGTACTGATTGGGGATGATCAGCCGTGATCACAGTGAATGGCGGTGTTGGCTCGAAGGGCCGAATGCAAGGGTACATCAGAGAGAGTAGGGTGCCTGGAACGTGCTGTTGGGCATGGTGGTGGAAACAGATACGATAGTGGTGTTTAAGTGGCTTTTAGATAGGCACATGGAAGTGCAGGGAATAGAGTGATGTGGATCATATATGAGCAAATGAGATCAGTTTAACGGCATCATGTTCGGCACAAACATTGTGGGCCGAAGGGCCTGTTCCTGTACTATACTTTTCTATGTTCTATTGTCGGACTACTGGAGATTACAGAGATAGGCAAGATCAAGAGGGATATGGGTCAAACATTGGCAAATGGGACTAGCTTAGAATGTCGGCATGGACGAGTCAGGCCAAAGGGCTTTTTTCCATACTGTGTGATTATAAGATATGGCAGAGATAGGCTAAGCAAGAAGTTGAACTTATAAGTTAAGATACTCAAGTCCGGAGGTTAATATAGAACATGTGAAAAATAATTATGTGGAGTACAGGGAAATTCAGGAGAAGCTATAGAAGTGGATACAATTACGACATTTCAAAGGTTATTGGTAAGATATAGGAAATGTTTGGGAAGGAACAGCAGATGCTGGTTTCAACCGAAGATAGACAAAATCCTGGAGTAACTCAGTGAGACAGGCAGCATCTCTGCAGAGAAGGAATGGGTGATGTTTCGGGTTGAGACGCTTCTTCAGACTGGTCGGGGAAAGGGAAACAAGAGACAATAGACAATAGGTGCAGGAGTAGGCCATTCGGCCCTTCGAGCCAGCACCGCCATTCAATGTGATCATGGCTGATCATCCCCAATCTGTACCCCGTTCCTGCCTTCTCCCCATATCCCCTGACTCCACTATCTTTAAGAGCCCTATCTAACTCTCTCTTGAAAGTATCCAGAGAACCGGCCTCCACCGCCCTCTGAGGCAGAGAATTCCACAGACTCACAACTCTCTGTGAGAAAAAGTGTTCCCTTGTCTACGTTCTAAATGGCTTACCCCTTATTCTTAAACTGTGGCCCCTGGTTCTGGACTCCCCCAACATCGGGAACATGTTTCCTGCCTCTAGCGTGTCCAAACATAGACAGTGATGTAGGGAGATATAGAACAAATGAATGAAAGATAAGCAAAAAAGTTATGATATTAAAGGAAAGGCCATTGTTAGCTGCTAGGTGACAATGAGAAGCTGGTGCTACTTGGGTGGGGGATGGACGGAGAGAGACAGGATGCAAGGGTTACTTGAAGTTAGAGAAATCAAATTCATACCACTGGGCTGTCAGCTGCTCAAGCAAAATATGAGCTGTTTGTTGTTCCTTCAATTTGCGCTGGGCCTCACTCTGACAATTGAAGAAGCCCAGGACGGAAAGGTCAGTGTGGGAATGGGAAGGGGAATTAAAGCGTGGGTGACCAGGTAGGTCCAGGCGGAATGAGCAATTGCAATCTGCGTTTGGTCTCGCCGATGTATAAGAGTCCGCATATAGAAAGAACAATGGATACAGTAGATGAGGTTGGAGGAGATGTAAAGGGCCTGTCCCACTTGGGACAGCCTGACAACAGGTTGTTGTGTTGCGGTCGGGTCGTGACGTGATGTGGGGTGACGCATGTAGTGATGCACGGTGTCTCCCTGTCGCCCTGGATTTTGGAATGTTCAGAATCCAGGGGCGATATCTGGGCCTCTCATCGTGTCGTGTGCCCTGTCACACTCTGACGTATGCTGTCCTGCGGGTGACACAGGTCCTTAGGGTTAGGGTTAGGGTTAGGGACCACAGATGGGCTGTAAAATATTATTCCTTCAATGCACGGATTTTAAACATTAATATATTGAAATTAATACAATAAAATCAATTGTGCAAATGATGTCTGAGTCGTTCAGTTTTATTTACAGATGTACTGGTCCGCTTCCGGATCCAATCACCTTCTCTAACTTTTAACAGGGATGGATTCAGTGTAGACTGAACTCCCCTCTCCCCTCCATCCCCCTCTTTCCCCCTTTCCCCCCCCATCCCTCCTGCTCCCCCCCTCTTATTCCCTTCTCCCCTACCCTCTCCCCCCCTTCTTCCCTTCCCCCCTCTCTCTCCCCCCGCTTTTCCCCATTTTACACTCGCCCCCCCTCCCCTCAAATCCCCTTCTCCCCCTCTCCCTCCCTTCTCCCATTCTCCAACTACCCCCCCCCCCCATTTCCGTGACACCCCCCATTTGTGGACCCAGCCTGTGACAGCTAGATCCCACTGATAGTTCTGCACTAAGGTAATCCTCTGTTTTAGTAACATTGACTATGGGATAAATGAAGACTTTGGGAATAACACCCCCACCCACCTCCCCTCCCCCCCCCCCCCCCCCCCCCTCCACCTCCACCCCCCCCCCCTCCCCCCCCCCCCCCCCCCCCCCGCGACCGGAGCAGATGGTTGGCACTGGTACATTGACACCATTGCCTGTACCCAGTTGAAAAGCCCGTTGCCTCTGGGGGTTTGGAGAGACCATTGGAAGAGAGATCTGCCTCTGGGACAAGTCGTGGCCAACGGTTTAGTTCCCATGAGGACCAGGCAGAACATTGGGGTTTTGAGTCCAACCCCTGGGGCCCCTGTGTCACATTTAATAATAAAATAATAATAAATTTTATTTATGGGCGCCTTTCAAGAGTCTCAAGGACACCTTACAAAAATTTAGCAGGTAGAGGAAAAACATGTAAGGGGAATGAAATAAATAGTAGAGACATGACTAGTACACAAAGTGAAGACAGAATTCAATTCAAAACACAATATGAGGCAATTAATGCACAGATGAAAAGGGAGGGGGACGTGGGGCTAAGGATAGGCAGAGGTGAAGAGATGGGTCTTGAGGCGGGACTGGAAGATGGTGAGGGACACGGAATTGCGGATCAGTTGGGGGAGGGAGTTCCAGAGACTGGGAGCTGCCCTGGAGAAGGCTCTGTCCCCAAAACTGCGGAGGTTGGACTTGTGGATGGAGAGGAGACCGGCTGATGTGGATCTGAGAGACCGTGAGGGTTGGTAGGGGGAGAGGAGGTCAGTGAGATATGGGGATGTGAGGTTCAAGGGAGAGGGTGGAATCAAAGATCGCGCCAAGGTTGCGGGCCTGGGGAGATGGGGAGACAGTGGTGCCGTCGATGGTGAGAGTGGGGTTATTGATTTTGCTGAGTGTGGCTTTGGAGCCTATGAGGAGGAATTCTGTCTTATCGCTGTTGAGTTTGAGGAAGTTATGTTGCATCAAGGTTTTTATAGCTGACAAACAGGAGTTGATATGGGAGAGCGGGGGGGTTGTGGGGGGATTTGGTGCCGAGGTAGATCTGGGTGTCATCGGCGTAACAGTGGAAGTCCAGGTTGAAGTGGCGGAGTATCTGACCAAGGGGGAGGATGTAGATGATGAAGAGGAAGGGGCCGAGTACGGAGCCTTGGGGAACGCCTTGAGTGACTGTGGCTGTAGCAGAGGTGTGGTTGTGGAGAGAGATGAAGTGGGATCTGTTGGAAAGGTAGGAACGGAGCCAGCTGAGTGCAGAGCCTTCAATGCCGAGGTCTTTGAGTCTGGTGAGAAGGATGTTATGGTTCACTGTATCGAAGGCTGCGCTCAGGTCGAGGAGGATAAGCATGTTGAGGGAACCAGTGTCAGCAGAGGTGAGGAGGTCGTTGAGGACTTTGAGGAGAGCATAGGGTTAGGGTTAGCGTTAGGGTTAGGGTTAGGGTTAGGTTTAGGGTTAGGGTTAGGGTTAGGGTTAGGGTTAGGGTTAGGGTTAGGGTTAGCGTTTAGGGTTAGGGTTAGGGTTAGGGCTAGGGTTAGGGTTAGGGTTAGGGTTAGGCTAGGGCTAGGGTTAGGACTAGAGTTAGGGTTAGGGTTAGCGTTAACGTTAGGCTAGGGCTAGGGTTAGGCTAGGGTTAGGGTTTCCTCCCAAGCTCCAGAGACGCACAGATTTGCAAAAATTGTCCCTAGCGTGTGTGGGATAATGTGCGTGCGATCGCTAGTCGCAGGCTGGGTCCACAAATGGGGGGCATCGGGGAAAGTGGGGGTGGGGGGGGGGGGTTGGAGAATGGGAGAAGGGGATGTGAGGGAAGGGAGAGGGGAGTGGCGAAGGGGGAGAAGAGTGGAGCGGGGGGACAAGGGAGGAAGAGGGGAAGGGAAGAAGGGGGGGATGAGAGGGGAGGGGAGAAGGGTAGGGGGGACGGGGAAGGAGCTATAGGGGAAGAGGGAGGTGGAGAGGATAGGGCAGTTCAGTCTACACTCACTGAATTCATCCCTGTGAAAAGCTAGAGACAGTGATTGGATCTGGTAGTGGACCAATACATCTGTAAATAAAACTGAACGACTCAGACATCTTTTCATTTGCACAATTGATTTTATTGTATTAATTTTAATTTATTAATGTTTAAAATCCGTGCATTGAAGGAAGAATATTTTACCGCCCATCTGTGGTCCCTAACCCTAACCCTAACCGTAACCCTAACCCTAACCCTAACCTTAACCCTAACCCTGACCATAACCCTAGCTCTATAATAATAATAATAATAATAATAATAATAATCTTATTTATATAGCACATTTTTAGTCAACTTGCATTGACCCCAAAGTGCTTCACATAATTACATTACATTTTACACACAGGCAAAGGTGGGCGAAGTGTCTTGCCCCAAGGACACAACAACAGTATGCACTTCCAGGCGGGATTCGAACCGGCTACCTTCCGGTCGCCAGCCGAACACTTAGCCCATTGCGCCATCTGTCGTCCCACATCTATCCCTAACCCTAACCCTAACCTTAACCCTAACCCTGACCATAACCCTAACCGGGCGTCACCCGCAGAACAGCATACGTCAGCGTGCATGTCGTACAACTTGATGGTTTTATGTGCGTCAGTCACTGACGCTCGCAGTCGCCGAAATAATCGCAAAGTGGGACAGGCCCTTTGGTAACTTCTGACTCACCTGAAAGGACTGGACAATGTTGAGGGAGGAGGTAAAGGGACAGGTGTTGCATCCCCCGCGGTTGCAGAGGAAGGTACCTGGGGAAGGGGTGGTTTGGGTGGGAAGGGATGAGTTAACCAGGGAGTTGTGGAGGGAATGGTCTCTGCGGAAGGCAGAAAGGGATGGAGATGGGAAGATGTGACTCGCGGTGGGATCCTGTTGGAGGAGGCGAAAATGTTGGAGGATTACGTGTTGTATGCGACGGCTGATGGGGTGAAAGGTGAGGACTAGGGGGACTGTGTCCCTGTTGCGACTAGGGGGGGGAGGAGCACCAGCAGAGCTGCGGGGTACCAAGGAGACCCGTGTGAGGGCCTAATCCATGATGGGAGAGAGGAACCCCCGTTCCCTAAAGAATGAGAGAGTGAGGATATCTCGGATGGTCCTGGTATGGAACACGTCACCTTGGGTGCAGATGCGGCACAGACGGAGGAATTGGAAGCAGGGGTTAGTCTTTGCAAATGTTTGGAGGGATATGGGTCAAATACAGCAAATGGGACTAACCTAGTAAGCCAACTTGGTGGGCTGAAGGGCCTGTTCCTGTAGTTTAGAGCTCTAGGCTTAGGTTTTGGTATATGTCAAATGCCCTTTGGGGCAATGAAAAGCTTTAACATAGAAACATGGAAAATAGGTGCAGGAGGAGGCCATTCGGCCCTTCGAGCCAGCACCTCCATTCATTGTGATCATGGCTGATCGTCCCCTATCAATAACCCGTGCCTGCCTTCTCCCCATATCCCTTGACTCCACTAGCCCCTAGAGCTCTATCTAACTCTCTCTTAAGTCCATCCAGTGACTTGGCCTCCACTGCCCTCTGTGGCAGGGAATTCCATAAATTCACAACTCTCTGGGTGAAAAAGTTTTTTCTCACCTCAGTCTTAAATGACTTCCCCTTTATTCTAAGACTGTGGCCCTTGGTTCTGGACTCGCCCAAATTTGGTAACATTTTTCCTGCATCTAGCTTGTCCAGTCCTTTCATAATTTATTTATTTCTATAAGAACCCCCTCATCCTTCTAAACTCTAGTGAAAACAATCCTAGTCTTTTCAATCTTTCCTCATATGACAGTCCCGCCATCCCAGGGATCAATCTCGTGAAACTACGCTGCACTGCCTCAATCACAAGGATGTCCTTCCTCAAATTAGGAGACCAAAACTGTACACAATACTCCAGATGTGGTCTCATCAGAGCCCTATACAACTGCAGAAGAACCTCTTTACTCCAATACTGAAATCCTCTTGTTATGAAGGCCAATATTCCATTAGCTTTCTTCACTGCCTGCTGTACCTGTAAGCCAACTTTCAGTGACTGGTGTACAAGGATGCCCAGGTCTCGCTGCACCTCCCCCTTACCTAACCTAACCCTAACATCCTAACATCCTCTTCACAGTTCACACTGCCACCCAGCTTTTTGTCATCCGCAAACTTGCTAGCGTTGCTCCTAATTCCCTCTTCCAAATCATTAATATATATGGTAAACAGTTGCGGCCCCAACACCGAGCCTTGCGGCACTCCACTCGTCACTGCCTGCCATTCTGAAAAGGGCCCGTTCACTCCTACTCTTTGCTTCCGGTCTGCCAACCAATTTTCTATCCATATCACCACCCTACCCCCAATACCATGTGCTCTAATGTTAGTCACCAGTCTCCCATGCGGGACCTTATCAAAGGCTTTCAGAAAGTCTAGATACACTACATCCACTGGCACCCCTTCATCCATTTTACTTGTCACATCCTCAAAAGATTCCCGAAGATTAGTCATGCAGGATTTCCCTTTCATAAATCCATGTTGACTTGGACTAATCCTTTTACTGCTATCCACATGCCCCATTATTACCTCTTAATAATTGACTCCAGCATCTTTCCCACCATCGAAGTCAGGCTAACTGGTCTGTAATTCCCCGATTTCTCTCTTGCTCCTTTCTTGAAAAGTGGGATAATATTAGCTATCCTCTAATCCATCCAGTCCCATTAGCATTTGTGTTGCATGCTATCAAAATTGTGACTCTATATATAATTATTCCTCTTTGACTCCAAGTGGAACAGGTCTGATGGAACAGCTCTGCAGAGAGCTGATGTGTCAGCATATGTAAATCAATTAGAGCAGATGAACTGAATATCTGAGCTGCCAAATTTAGCATGTGCTCAGGTTTCTGAACGGTGATACCAGAGTGTGCACTGGGCTGATTAAGTCTGCTCTGAGATCAGGAGGGGCTCAGCGGCAGAACAGCTGAGTAAGGACAGCGAAGGGAAGACTCCTACAGCTGCAAATGGGGAGAATCTGGAAAGATGTTAGACGGAAAATTCTTCTATTTAGTTTCTTCCTTTTCACACCACACTTGTAACAGTAAAAGGAAGAAATAGATTCTGAACAACGCCACAAAGTGCTAGAATAACTCAGCAGGTCAGGCAGCATCTCTGGCGAACATGGGTAGATGACGTTTCAAAGTTGGGTCTGAAGGAGGGTCCTGACCCAAAACGTCGCCAATCCGTGTCTGACCTGCTGAGTTACTCCAGCACTTTGTGTCTTTTTTTTGTAAACCAGTATCTGCAGTCCCTTGTTTTCGAAAACAATTCCAAATCCGCTTTAAAGTCAACAGAAATTAAATGTAGGCTGAGATTATTACTTCTGTTTTCAGAACAACTTGTTCATTTACGAACAGTCTTTGGCTTATTAACTGTGCCAGCTCCAGTGACCTTTGGTATACTTCTGCATGTTCTCCAGTTCCCACTCCCTCTGTGATGTGCACATCCTGTTGGCGGTGGCTTAGTCAGCAGCTCGACACATGATGATTGTGCTAAGCAAGGCAACACTTTATTTCTGCTAGTAGGCAAAAATGCTGGAGAAACTCAGCGGGTGCAGCAGCATCTATGGAGCGAAGGAAATAGGCAACGTTTCGGGCCGAAACGTTGCCTATTTCCTTCGCTCCATAGATGCTGCTGCACCCGCTGAGTTTCTCCAGCATTTTTATCTACCTTCGATTTTCCAGCATCTGCAGTTCCTTCTTAAACACTTTATTTCTGCAAATTGGCCTGGAATAAATTGTGACCTTCAGCTGTGATCACGGACATGTTTTATAGTCCGTTGCATGGTTAGGAGATTGTTACATGAAGCAATTAGCCAAACTTTGCAGGCTTGGTTCAGGTTTATTACAGTCAAGTGTACCGATAGAGTGAAGAGCAATCTAAACAGACCAGATACCCCATACACAGACACAATCAGTTCAAATTCAAGTACAATAGATAGTGCTTCTGGCTGTGGCGGGGACTTTAAATCTCCGACTACCAGCCTGCGGCCTACACCAGCCTGAAGCCGCGGTCTCCGGTGGGGGAAGCACCGATTCAGGACTTGCCTGGACTTTTTACCTTGTCTTGCACATCTGGACGCCCGCAGCGGCGGCTGCGGAGGGTTGAGGTCCCGACCACGGGGGAAAACGGAGGAGGACTGGCCAGACTTTGTGCCTTCCACCACAGTGGTGAATGCTGTGGTGGATGTTTGTGTTACATTTTTAGTGTGTGTTTGTGTGTTCTTTACCATTGTACCGCTGCTGGCAAATTCATTTCACTTGCACTTTATGTGCAATGTGACGAATAAAACCGTATTGTATTGAGCAAAGGGGAAAATGCAGAGTGTAGAATATTATGTGCTACAGCATAGACGGTCCAATGCCCTCAATGGTGCAGAGGTGAATCGGACAATGGTGTCGAGGTGAATTGTATGCTGGTAGATTCTTCCTTGCGAAGTGCACATGAAGACTTGGAGTAGGGTGAATCGAGAACCAGAGGACATAGAATAGAATAGTTTCTTTATTGTCATTGTAACATGAACCATGTACAACGAAATTTAAAATGTCAGCCAGTCAGTGCAGCATTCAAACATTTTAAATATATATTAAAGATAAACAACTAAATAAATATCACGGACAAAGCACGCATACACACCCAACCCTCCATCCTTCTGTCGATTCCACAGTTACCACAGTCCCTTAGTCTGTATCGCCCCTGCGTTCCTTGGCGGCTACATTTAGTGCTTTTATAGCAGTGGGGTAAAAACTGTTTTTTAGTCTATTTGTCCTTGTCCTTGTAGATCTGTACCGTCTGCCTGACGGCAACAGTTCAAACAGGGAGTGTCCGGGGTGGGAAATGTCCTTTATGATATTCTGGGATTTTTTGGTGCAGCGGGAACTGTGTAAGTCCTCCAAGGTAAGGAGAGAGCAGCCGACAATCCTCTGGGCGTTGTCAATGGCCCTCTGGAGCGCTTTCCTCTGAGCCGCTGTGCAGCTGGTGTACCACACGCATACACAGTATGTTAGTATGCTCTCAATGGAGCACCGATAAAAGGACAGCAGCAGTCTCTGAGTGATGTTATTCTTCATGAGCACCCTCAGGAAGTGCAGTCTCTGCTGGACCTTTTTCAGCAGCGCAGTGGTGTTCACGCTCCACGTCAGGTCCTCCTCAATATGGATTCCCAGGAAGCGGAAATCCGCCACCCTCTCTACACAGTCCCCTCTGATAGTCAATGGTACCATGTCCGTTTTGTTCTTCCTGAAGTCTATTATTACTTCCTTTGTCTTTAAGGTGTTGAGGAGCAGGTTATTTTCTTCACACCACACTGTCAGCTGCTCCACCTCATCCCGGTAGGCGTACTCGTCCCCCCCGGAGATGAGTCCCACCACTGTAGTGTCATCCGCAAATTTGACAATGGTGTTGCTGTGGTGGGCGGGGGTCATGTGTGTAGATGGTGTAGAGCAGGGGGCTCAGTATGCAGCCCTGTGGAGAGCCGGTACTGAGGCTGAGGGCCGTGGATGTATGATGGCCCACTCTGACTCTCTGGCTGCGACCCGACAGGAAGCTGTTTATCCACGTGCAGGTGGAGTGTGGAAGTCCCAAGTCCCCCAGTTTGTCCACCAGTTTGTGGGGAAGGATGGTATTAAAAGCAGAGCTGTAGTCCACAAAGAGCATCCGCACGTAGCTCCCCTGCTGCTCCAGGTGGGACAGTGCAGCATGGAGAGCTGTGGCTACAGCGTCCTCTGTAGATCTATTCGCTCTGTACGCAAACTGGTGGGGGTCAAAGCTTCGGGGCAGGAGTGATGTGATATGACCCCGGACCAGTTTTTCAAAACACTTCATCACCACTGGTGTGAGTGCGACTGGCCGGTAGTCGTTGAGGCTGGAGATGTGGGGTTTTTTGGGCAAGGGGACTATGGTGGAGGACTTCAGAGAGGGTGGAACAGTGGACTGGGCCAGAGACTGGTTGAAAATCCTCGTACAGACTCCAGCCAGCTGGTCTGCGCAGTCCTTCAGCACACGTCCAGAGACGCCGTCGGGTCCAGTAGCCTTCCTTGGATTGATGGCCCGCAGCTTGCGCCTCACCTCATGCTCCTCTATCTTGAGGGTTAGGCTGCTGTGGACCATGTGCTGTGATGTGGTTGTCTCGGGTGGCTCCACTTCAAAGCGAGCAAAGAAGTGGTTCAGCTCCTCTGCCAGCGAGGCGTCACCTTCAACAGCTCCAAGGTTGGTCTTGTAGTTGGTGAGATACTGGATCCCCTGCCACACCTGCCTGCTGTTGTTACTGTCCAGGTGGTCCTCTATCTTCCTCCTGTAGTTTGATTTGGCCTCTCTGATGCCTCTCTTCAGGTTAGCTCGGGCCGTGCTGTATAAAGCCCTGTCGCCAGACCTAAAAGCGGTGTTCCTCTCTTTCAACAGCCGCTGGACCTCCCGGGTCATCCAGGGCTTCTGGTTGGGGTAGACCTGGATGCGTTTGTCCACTGTGACCGTGTCCATGCAGTTTTTAATGTAACACAGTACACTGTCTGTGAACACCTCCAGGTCCCGGTGTTCAAACACCTCCCAGTTGGTCCTGTCGAAACAGTCCTGCAGCTGCTGAGAAGCACCATCAGGCCAGGTTGTGATGGTCTTTGTAATAGTAGGAGCGGTTTTCCTGAGGGGGGCATATGCAGGAATTAAGAGCAGGGACATATGGTCAGACTGGCCCAGGTGTGGTAGTGGTCTAGCCCTGTAGCCCAGCTTGATGTTGGAGTAGACCTTGTCCAGGGTGTTAGCTCCTCTTGTAGCACATTTAACATGCTGGTAGAATTTGGGCAGCATTTTCTTCAAGTCCGCGTGGTTAAAGTCCCCTGCTATGATGTGAACACCGTCAGGATATATGCTCTGTTGGCTGCTAATGCTACCATACAAATGACCGATAGCCGAGTTAGCATTAGCATCCAGTGGTATGTACACAGCAGTTATCATGACAACAGTAAACTCTCTAGGGAGATAAATGGGCCTGCATTTAACAGTCACATACTCCAGGTTCGGAGAGCAGTGACTGTCCACAATCACTGTGTTTGTACACCAGGTGTTGTTCACGTACACACAGAGCCCTCCACCTCTGCTCTTACCAGAGTCTCTTGTCCTATCATGACGCTGTGCTGTGTAGCCTGCTAGCTCGATAGCAGAGTCCGGAATGAAAGAATGAAGCCAGGTTTCCGTGATCAACAGGATACTGCTGTCCTTCACGACGTTGTTTGCTGCAGTCTGTAGCCTCAGCTCATCCATCTTGTTAGCGAGGGATCTGGCGTTCGTTAGGAACAGGCTGGGCAGCGGTGGTTTCAGTTGCTGCCTCCGTAGCCTCGCTAGCGCGCCGGCCCTGCAGCCTCGCTTTTGCCTTCTGTCTCTGCGCCGTCTTCGCCTCCTCCCCGCGGGGATGGTGATCCACGGAGAGTCGGGGCTCCTTGCTATGTCCGCCGGGATCTCATATGAGCGGACAAACTCGGCGGTAACCTCCCGTTCGCGACCGGCTCCGATCCTAAGAAGGTCCTGCCGGCCGTAGGCGTTGTTCGCCCGACAGTAAGTACACAAAACACAAAACAACACGTACACATACACAAAAAACATGAAGCACTGACCGGGAGGTTTGTACTGACCTGTAGGTTTAAGGTGAGAGGAGAAAGATTTAGAGCAAAGGGGAAGATAAAGAGTGCACAAGATAGACAGAAAAAGCTGGAGTAACTCAGCGGGACAGGCAGCATCTCTAGAGAAATGGAATAGGTGACGTTTCAGGTCGAGAACCTTCTTCAGACCCGAAACGTCCCCCATTCCTTCTCTCCAGAGATGCTGCCTGTCCCGCTGAGTTGCTGCAGCTTTTTGTGTCCATCTTCGGGTTTAAACCAGTCCCTTCTATACAGCGTGCACAATACAGATCTCGGCATTGTAGCGCACCAGTTCCGTAGACATGTCACAGGGGATATCGCAAAGCACCTTGTAGCCATGAAGTATAATCACTGCTCAGGAAGGAAATGCAGCAACTTCTGCTGAGCAAGATCCCACAAGTAGAGAGAGAGACGATGACTTGGCCATCGGTTTTGCTGAAGATTCAACGTAGTAGAGGGTGGCACCAAAATGGCAGCCTGGCAGATCTCGCTGGATATTCGCCGACTCCGCACTTTCTACACACCAACAATGAACATGCGTCCCAGAGATGGTCATTGGTTGTAAAGCACTATGTAGTGTTACATACAACATAGAACAGGAACAGGCCCTTCAACCACAATGTCTGTGCCCTACACGATGCCACGTCTATGCATCTCCTGTTAACTTTGCCCCTCTCACAACTTAAAGCTATGGCCTTTAGTTTGGTTTAGAGATACAGAACGGAAACAGGCCCTTCGGCCCACCAGGTCCGCACAGACCAGCGGTCCCCGCACGCTAACACTATCCTACACATACATTTAAACCAAGCCAATTAAGCTACAAACCTGTACACCCTTGGAGTGTGGGAGGAAACCGAAGATCCACGCGGTCACGGGGAGAACGTATAAACTCCATACAGACAGACAGCACTAGTAGTCGGGATCGAACCCTCGTCTTAGGCACTGAATGCGCTGGCGGGCAGAAACTCTACCGCTGCAGCCCATCCTGGGGAAATGTTCTGACTGTCTACCCTATCTATGCCTCTCATTATTTTATATACTAATTTTATAGAGTTTTACCATGCTGGGAAAAGTACTCCAGTGATTCCACAGTGAAACATCATGCAACTTAAAGTGTTCACATTGTGAAGAAGTTATAGCTATAACTAAAGATAATAGTTTTGATGAGAAGGTAATAAGATAATTTCCACATTGTACAATGAGAGGGACTGTATGTCTCCATCTGTCTCATTTCCACAAACCCTTGAGTTATGGTTTAAAAACAATTCCAGTTTCATGGCTTCGAGGAATTTGGCTTTGCATTTATTTATCTTTGGCTGATGAAATCATCCATGCTCAAATTACTAAGCAGAAGTGCTGGAGGATCTCAGTCAATCAGGCAGTGTCTGTGGAGGGATTGGACAGATGACAGCTTGCGTGGGAACCTCTCTCTCAGCGGCCACAGAGTTGTCCAGTGTTGTACAGAGTTGTATGGAAACAGGCCCTTCGGCCCATCTTGTCTCGCGCAATCAAATTAATATATGGGCTTCTCTAAACCCGTCCTATCCATATATCCTTCCAAGCTGCCAGATGAGGTAGTTCTGTCTAATAAACAGTTAGACAGGTACATGGATAGGACAAGTTTGCAGTGATATGGGCCAAACGCAGGCAGGTGGGACTGGTGCAGCTGGGGCAAGTTGGGACTGAAGGACCCATTTTCACACTGTATCATTCTAATTATACACATAAATACTGTACAATCTAGTACAGCTCAGGTACAACAGATAGAGTAAAGGGGTCGATGCATTGTGCAAAATATAGTTTGCAGCATTGTAGAGAAATAGTCCCAGACACACAGTGCAATGGCCACAATGGGATAGAGATGAATCAGATAGTACCCTAGCTTGTTGTAATGTGGACATTCCCTGCAGTCTACAGTGTATTGTACATATTATTGTAAATAGTTGAATAGATTATTTTTGGTTAAATATTAAATAAATGGGGTCAAGTCGGTTTATCTCGTATGTTGCTTCACCCACTACTTCCAACAGCCCCAGTCTGGCATCTATCCTTTGGTGTGCAAGAAAGAACTGCAGATGCTGGTTTAAATCGAAGGGAGACACAAAATGCTGGCGTAACTCAGCGGGTGAGGCAGCATCACTGGAGAGAAGGAATGGGCGACGTTTCGAGTCGAGCACCTTCTTCAGACTGAAGGAGGGTCTCGACCCAAAATGTCGCCTGTCCCTTCTTTCGAAAAATGCTGCCTCACCCACTGAGTTATGGGCCGGTCCCACTTAGGCAATTTTTCAGGCGACTGCCGACGGCTGTCAAGTTGTAGCAGGAAGCTGGAAAACCAGCGACTGGAATGGCAACTGTCAGAGTGGAACACACACACACGCACATCCCTTCCCTCACCAGCCCGTTATGCAGGCAGGGGACAGGGAAAGCGGGGGGAGCGCTGTCTGAGTGATGCTATAGAGCTATAGAGCTGCCAGTGGAAGCTATAGAAGTGGATACAATTGCCCACATGGACAGATAAATGGATATAAACATAGACAATAGGTGCAGGAGGAGGCCATGCAGCCATTCGAGTCAGCATCACCATTCAATATGATCACAGCTGATCATCCAAAATTAGTACCCCGTTCCCGCTTTTTCCTCATACCCCTTGATTCCATTAGCCCTTAGAGCTAAATCGAACTCTTTCTTGAAAACATCCAGTGAATCGACCTCCACTGCCTTCTGTGGCAGAAAATTCCACAACTCTCTGGGTGAAAAGGTTTTTCCTCAATCAGTCCTAAATGGCCTACCCCTTATTCTTAAACTGTGACCCCTGGTTCTGGACTCCCCCACCCCACAACATGGGGAACATTTTTCCTGCATCTAGCCTGTCTAAACCCTTAAGAATGTTATGTGTTTCGATAAGATATCCTCTCATCCTTGTAAATTCCAGTGAATAGGTTTAGAAACATAGAAACATAGAAAATAGGTGCAGGAGTAGGCCATTTGGCCCTTCGAGCCTGCACCGCCATTCAATACGATCATGGCTGATCATCCAACTCAGTATCCTGTACCTGCCTCCTCTCCACATCCCCTGATCCCTTTAGCCACAAGGGCCACATCTAACTCCCTCTTAAACATAGCCAATGAACTGGCCTCAACTACCTTCTGTGACAGAGAATTCCACAGATTCACCACTCTCTGTGTAAAAAATGTTTTTCTCATCTCAGTCCTAAAAGATTTCCCCCTTATCCTTAAACTGTGACCCCTTGTTCTGGACTTCCCCAACATCGGGAACAACCTTTCTGCATCTAGCCTGTCCAACCCCTTAAGAATTTTGTAAGTTTCTATAAGATTAGGGGCTAGTGGTGGCAAGGGATATGGGGAGAAGGCAGGCACGGGTTATTGATAGGGGACGATCAGCCATGATCACAATGAATGGCGGTGCTGGCTCGAAGGGCCGAATGGCCTCCTCCTGCACCTATTTTCTGTTTCTATGTTTCTATCCCCCCTCAATCTTCTAAATTCTAGCGAGTACAAGCCGAGTTTATCCAGTCTTTCTTCATATGAAAGTCCTGACATCCCAGGAATCAGTCTGGTGAACCTTCTCTGCACTCCCTCTAGGGCAATAATGTCCTTCCTCAGATTTGGAGACCAAAACTGTATGCAATACACCAGGTGTGGTCTCACCAAGGACCTGTACAACTGCAGTAGAACCTCCCTGCTCCTATACTCAAATCCTTTTGCTATATTAGATGGATACGGGCCAAACGTAGGCAAATGGGAGTGGTCCACAATGCCAACTTGGTCAGCGTGTTTGCTTGCTGTACAGCTGGACGAGTATCAATGTGAGACAGAGTTGAGATATTGATGGGTGATGTGAAACATGGAGGGAAGGGAAGGAATAGCAGCGGTTCAGCAGCAGCCGTGGTACCTGAGACGTTGAGTTGTCCTCCCACAAACCACGAGTTGAAGCCTCTGCTGAAGTCACAGTCGTCGACCCGTTGGAAGGGCCGGTCCCAGGAGAGTCTCTCTTTGGCCAGGGTGCCCCAGAAGCTGTCGGCGTTCTCCATGGAGTAGTCCAGCAGCTCGGCGTACGACCTGACCCCGGGGAAGGAGCCGGCTTCGGGCATGAAGGAGCTGATGTCGAGTGCTGGACTAGCGACGTGGAAGGGTCGGATGCGGCCAGGGCTTTGGGCTTTGGGAGCCCTGCGCTGTGCCACCCATGATGCTGGAAGCAACCATGGCCTGACACCGCTCCTCAGCACCCGGCTGCACCCTGCCACAGTCACCATGTCCACCCTCCCCCGGGGAAAGGCAAGCAGTTTACTCCCCGACCAACAGTCTCCTCACTCACGCTGCTTGTAAACACAGCCCGCACTGGGTGGAAGAGGAGGCGCCGAGTCTTGAAGGGTGGCCAACCCAGAAAAGGAAACGGTACAGCGAGAAGGCTGGGCTACAGAGGCCAGGCTGAGCTGCAGCGTTATGCAACATGACTGAGCTACTGAAATGTGAGAAGTCCCACTCACGCCTTGGATATCCCCACCCGGAAGCCGGATCACAATGACAGTGACTTCACAAACACCTCCTGAAGCCCAGAGAGAGGGAGACACAAGCCACTGCAGAAGCTGCTTTTTACAGAACAAGGCACAGAGTGCTGGAGGAACGCAGCGGTCCAGCCACTGGGTATCAATTAGGGGAAGTCAGGAAAATGGGGTTGAGAGGAAAAGATAGATCACCCATGATTGAATGGCGCAGTAGACTTCAAGAGAGAGTGTTTTATTGTCATTTGTCCCAGATGGAATAACGAAATTCTTACTTGCAGCAGCACAACAGAAGATGTAGACATGTGTAGGAAGGAACTGCAGATGCTGGTTTAAATCGAAGATAGACACAAAATGCTGGAGTAACTCAGCGGGTCAGGCATCATCTCTGGAGAACATGGATAGGTGACGTTTCACAGAGTCCTGGAGTAACTCAGTGGGTTAGGCAGCATCTGTGGAGAACATGGATAGGTGACGTTTCACAGAGTGCTGGAGTAACTCAGTGGGTTAGGCAGCATCTGTGGAGAACTTGGATAGGTGACGTTTCACACAGTGCTGGAGTAACTCAGTGGGTCAGGCAGCATCTGTGGAGAACATGGATAGGTGACGTTTCACAGAGTGCTGGAGTAACTCAGTGGGTCAGCCAGCATCTCTGGAGAACATGGATAGGTGACGTTTCACAGAGTGTTGGAGTAACTCAGTGGGTCAGGCAGCATCTCTGGAGAACATGGATAGTTGACGTTTCACAGAGTGTTGGAGTAACTCAGTGGGTCAGGCAGCATCTGTGGAGAACATGGATAGGTAACTTTTTGGCCAGGATCCATCTTCCAAAGTCAAGCGGGTCAGGCAGCATCTGTGGAGAACATGGATAGGTGACGTTTCACAGAGTGCTGGAGTAACTCAGCGGGTCAGGCATCATCTCTCTGGAGAACATGGATAGGTGACGTTTCACAGAGTGCTGGAGTAACTCAGTGGGTTAGGCAGCATCTGTGGAGAACTTGGATAGGTGACGTTTCACAGAGTCCTGGAGTAACTCAGTGGGTTAGGCAGCATCTGTGGAGAACTTGGATAGGTGACGTTTCACACAGTGCTGGAGTAACTCAGTGGGTCAGGCAGCATCTGTGGAGAACATGGATAGGTGACGTTTCACAGAGTGCTGGAGTAACTCAGTGGGTCAGCCAGCATCTCTGGAGAACATGGATAGGTGACGTTTCACAGAGTGTTGGAGTAACTCAGTGGGTCAGGCAGCATCTCTGGAGAACATGGATAGGTGACGTTTCACAGAGGGTTGGAGTAACTCAGTGAGTCAGGCAGCATCTGTGGAGAACATGGATAGGTAACTTTTCGGCCAGAATCCATCTTCCAAAGTCAAGAGTGATAATTGACACAAGTACAGACAAAGGAACAAATACATTTTTGTATACACAAGGAACTGCAGATGCTGGTTTACAAAAAAGACACGAAACGCTGGAGTAACGCAGCATCTCTACCTAAAATGTCACCCATCCATGTTTTCACCTGAGATGCTGCCGGACCCACCGAGTTACTCCAGCACTTTAGGTCTTACATTACGACAAAATTCTTAGCTACTGCAGCATAACAGTCCTGTAAACACAACACACAGATAAATATATAGTAATCATCTATAATACAACAATATTTAAAAGACACTTGGACAGGTACATGAATAGGAAAGGTTTTGAGCGATATGGACCAAATGCTGGCAAATGGGACTAGGTTTGACGGGGTTTCTTGGTCAGCATGGACAAGTTGGGCCAAAGGGTCTGTTTCCTCATTGTAAGGTTCTAACATTCTATGCCTCAAAATTAATAATCAGTAATATTAAGTAACCATAATAGTGCAAATCTGAAGTAACCAAATTAACACTTTCTCTGGACAATATTTATTCCTGATGCAATATCGCATTCGAGAGAGTCAAGTGTGGTTTATTATCATATGTATTACAATAGAACAATGAAATTGTTACATGCTGCAACTTTATATGCCGATAAATACAATAACACAGATAAATATACAACGATCAATAATGCAGTGAATTAATAACCATAATACTGGTGCAAAAATCCAAGTCCCTAGTGCAACCAAAGCCACGGTCCATAGAAGATCACAGTTGCTGTGTGCAGTGTTCAAGAGCCTGATGGTTGTTGGGAAGAAGCTGTTCTTGAACATGGAGGACATGGTTTTCAGGCTCCTGTACCTTCTTCCCGATGGTAGCAGTGAGATGAGAGTTGCCAGGCGGGTGTGGGTCTTTGATGATGCTGGCTGCCTTTTTGAGGCAACACCACCTGTAGATCCCTACCATGGTGGGGAGGTCAGTAGCTGTGATGGTGGAGGCTAGATGCAGGAAGATTGTTCTCGATGTTGGGGAAGTCCAGAACAAGGGGTCACAGTTTAAGGATAAGGGGGAAATCTTTTAGGACCGAGATGAGGAAAACATTTTTCACACAGAGACTGGTGAATCTCTGGAATTCTCTGCCACAGAAGGTAGTTGATGCCAGTTTGTTGGCTATATTTAAGAGGGAGTTAGATGTGGCCCTTGTGGCTAAAGGGATCAGGGGGTATGGAGAGAAGGCAGGTACAGGATACTGAGTTGGATGATCAGCCATGATCATATTGAATGGCGGTGCAGGCTCGAAGGGCCGAATGGCCTACTCCTGCACCTATTTTCTATGTTTCTGTGTTTCTATGTTTCCATTCAATCTTGTCCCTCTATTCCAGTCCCTTACCACCAACATCCAAGACACCTCACGGACTCTTCCACACTTCAATAAATTCATTGAACAAGGGACCCGTCATGAAAAGTCATCTGTTCAATCTCTCCACAGAAACGATACGATCCGTTAGAACGTTATTTATCCCAGGGGGGAAATTGATCTGCCAACAGTCATAAAACACAAAATACATGAAACATTAAATTAAAGTGACGAGTGGAAAGGATTGGAGATGTGCAAAGATTGGGGAGGGGAGTCAATCTAACCTACGACAGAAGAGTTGTACAGTTTGATAGCCACAGGGAAGAAGGATCTCCTGTGGCGTTCTGTGCTGCATCTTGGTGGGAACCAGTCTGTTGCTGAAGGTGCTCCTCAGGTTGACCAGTGTGTCATGGAGGGGGTGAGCTGTATTGTCCAGGATGCTCCGCAGTTTGAGGAGCACCCTCCCCTCCAAGACCAACCTCCCGTGATTCCAACTCCAACTCCGCCCCCAGGATGGAGCCAGCCTTCCCGATGAGTTTGTTGATCCTATTGGCATCCGTGGCCTTTGCCCTGCTGCCCCGGCACACGGCAGTGAAGAAGATGGTACTGGCTACCACCGATTGGTAGAACATCTGCAGCATCTTACTGCAGATGTTGAAGGAGCGGAGCCATCTCAAAGTGTACAGCCGGCTCTGTTCCTTCTTGTACAGGGCCTCAGCATTCCTGGACCAGTCCAGTTTGCTGTCCAGGTACACTCCCAGGTATTTGTACTCATTGGTAAACCTGACAGACTGAGTTCCTCCAGCACTTTGTGTTTTGCTGAAGATTCCAGTGCCTGCAGTTTCATGCGTAACTGAGATATGGTCAACTCCCTTTCAAGTGCCTCCTGATCCTGGTTTATTCAGCATCAGGTGATGGTAAATCCCCCGTTTGAGATCCATAGTGGTGTTCTTTGGTAACATCACAACCAGGTTCACATAGAGTCTACACCAGAGAAACATCCCCAATTCCATCCAGCTTACCTTGCCTTCTCAGAAGTAAGTGACCCGATGAGTAGGATTCCTGTACGAGCTTGCAACGTTCAAGATGTTGTATGCTCTACCCAGGCCTTTCACTATTCGGTAAGTTTCAATGAAGTTGCCCCTCCAAATTAAATGAGCTTTGATAATTGTGTGTTACACTGGCAAGATAATCAGTAACCAGAGGACACAGATTTAGGATGATGGACAAGCAAGGAGAGATGAGAATGTCTTTTACACACAGGGAATTATTGTGAGTGACATTCTGTCCTCCAGTTTCAATTCCATTCGGAATATTTTGGAGACCAAGAACCAAGGACTTGACCCAAAATATTGCCTGGCCTCCCGTTCTGCCTTCCAGCAGATGAACTTTGCATATTACCTTTTTCAATAACTGTCTGTGCATCACACTCATTTCTTCCACTATCCCAGCCCTCTATGCCATTCCCATGTCCCCTTTCTCTGCCTCAGAGGGCGGTGGAGGCAGGTTCTCTGGATGCTTTCAAGAGAGAGCTAGATGGGGCTCTTAAAAATAGCGGAGTCAGGGGATATGGGGAGAAGGCAGGAACGGGGTACTGATTGGGGATGATCAGCCATGATCACATTGAATGGCGGTGCTGGCTCGAAGGGCCGAATGGCCTACTCCTGCACCTATTGTCTATTGTCTATCTGTATCCTTTTCACCTTTCACGCCTCTCCTCCACATCACCCATTTGTATTAGGTCATAAGGTCATGTGATAGGAGTAGAATTAGGCCATTCGGCCCATCATGTCCACTCCGCCATTCAATCATGGCTGATCTATCCCTTCCTCTTAAGTCCAATTCTTCCATCATTGGCCTTTATCCGCCAATCAAAACGCCCTTCAACTGTATCCACCTATCACTTATCACCCTGCTCCCACCTCATTTCCATCTTTCCCCCTCCGAACGTGAAATGTCGCTTATCGATGACCTCCAGAGATATTGCCTGAGCCCCTGAGTTACTCCAGCATTTTGTGGGTTTTTTTGTAAACCAGTATCTCCAGTTCCTTGTGTCTTCTTTGTCTGCCCCGCTGAGTTCCTCTTGCTAATTTGTATTTTACTGATTGCTATTTTTTGCTGTTTCATTGTAATTTTGTTTCAGTTCCCCATCCTCTGTCCCTGATGGAATAACGAAATTCTTACTTGCAGCAGCACAACAGAAGATGTAAACATGTGTAGGAAGGAACTGCAGATGCTGATTTAAATCGAAGATAGACACAAAATGCTGGAGTAACTTAGTGGGACAAGCAGCATCTCAGGAGAACATGGATAGGTGACGTTTCACATAGTGCTGGAGTAACTCAGCGGGTCAGGCAGCATCTGTGGAGAACATGGATAGGTGACGTTTCACACAGTGCTGGAGTAACTCAGTGGGTCAGGCAGCATCTGTGGAGAACATGGATAGGTGACGTTTCACAGTGCTGGAGTAACTCAGTGGGTCAGGCATCATCTCTGGAGAACATGGATAGGTGACGTTTCACAGAGTGCTGGAGTAACTCAGTGGGTCAGGCAGCATCTGTGGAGAACATGGATAGGTGACGTTTCACAGAGTTCTGGAGTAACTCAGCGGGTCAAAACGCCCTTCAACTGTATCCACCTATCACTTATCATCCTGCTCCCACCTCATTTCCATCTTTCCCCCTCCGAACGTGAAATGTCGCTTATCCATGACCTCCAGAGATATTGCCTGAGCCCCTGAGTTACTCCAGCATTTTGAGTTTTTTTTTGTAAACCAGCATCTCCAGTTCCTTGTGTCTTCTTTGTCTGCCCCGCTGAGTTCCTCTTGCTAATTTGTATTTTACTGATTGCTATTTTTTGCTGTTTCATTGTAATTTTGTTTCAGTTCCCCATCCTCTTTCCAATATCCATACCATCGCGGCCAGCATCAGTGCTTTACACATCCAGTATAAATACCATACAGTGAAAAGGCAACATGCAAACTCATAATGGAAACTTTATTCTGCATTACACAATAATATCTAATACTTTTCAATACTTGCCAAAGGAAAATAGATTACATTTAAAATCTTATATATCTATTCTGCAAAAGTGCTTTTTGAGAACATGACAGAACATAGAAACATAGAAACATAGAAAATAGGTGCAGGAGTAGGCCATTCGGCCCTTCGAGCCTGCACCGCCATTCAATATGATCATGGCTGATCATCCAACTCAGTATCCTGTACCTGCCTTCTCTCCATACCCTCTGATCCCTTTAGCCACAAGGGACACATCTAACTCCCTCTTAAATATAGCCAATGAACTGGTCTCAACTACCATCTGTGGCAGAGAATTCCAGAGATTCACCACTCTGTGTGAAAAATGTTTTTCTCATCTCGGTCCTAAAAGATTTCCCCCTTATCCTTAAACTGTGACCCCTTGTTCTGGACTTCCCCAACAACGGGAATAATCTTCCTGCATCTAGCCTGTCCAACCCCTTAAGAATTTTGTACGTTTCTATAAGATCCCCCCTCAATCTTCTAAATTCTAGCGAGTACAAGCCGAGTTTATCCAGTCTATTGGTCTAAAGCTGCACCAGTTCCACAGATTTTTGTTTTATATGCCACAGAATCATTTATATTTCCTACTTTTAAGAATGCTCATCCTGAAATGAAATGAAATGATTCAATTTATTGTCATTGTCAGTGTACAGTACAGAGACAACGAAATGCATTGAGATATGTTTCCAGTCATGCATTAATTGGAAATGATCATGGCTTACCAAACCTGCTGTGCTTAGTTCATATGTAAAGGGAAATGCTCTAGTTGTAGGTGAGCAGTCTGGGCAAGTTCACACAAATGTCACAAAACTACACCGAGAGAAAAAATATCAATTCTTGCATTCTGAGCTTTCAATTCTTTATTTTATATGCTGGACTCTTTTCAAATCAACTCTTCATTCAAGCCAGTCAGGTTTATACTGGGTGAAACGGGATCCATCAGTTACAAGCAAAAGACCTCAGCTTGCCTTGAAATGCATGCCTTGTCACCATATCTGCCTGTGCCATCGTGATCCTAGTATCTCCCTTCCCCATCATCCTCTGCAGTCTGCTTTGAGGATGCTCTTGCTTGAATGATTAAAAAATGCAGCATGGAAACATCTGCTGACCATCGATCACACGTTCACACTAGTGTAGGAAGGAACTGCAGATGCTGGTTTACACCGAAGATAGAAACAAAATGTTGGAGGAACTCAGCGGGACAGGCAGCATCATTGGATAGAAGGAATGGGTGACGTTTCGGGTCAAGACTCTTCTTCACGTTCTATGTTATCCCACTTTCTCATCCACTAGGGGCAGTTTACACTTTACCCACAATTAACCCACAAACCCACGCGTCTTTGGGATGTGGGAGGAAACCGGAGCACCCGGAGGAAACCCACGTGGTCACGGGGAGAATGTGCAAACTCCACACAGACAGCACCCGGGATCAGGATAGAACTTGGCTCTCTGGCGCGGGAAGGCAGTGGCTCTACCAACTGTGGAATCAAAGACTCTTTCACGAAACACAAGTAGACCATTCAGCCACCATGCCTGTGCTGTCTCTTTATCTCACAGTAAACAGTGAATCCATTTCAGTGGCACATCAAACCCCTGGAATATCGTCGATCTTCTCGTTCTCAATCTGTGGCACCACACATATAGTATCCTGCAGGTTCTGCTAGTGTGCTGTGCATATGCTTTCATTCATGGCTCTCTGCCTGAGAAACAGCAGCCTAGCATGCATCAGCTTGAACCAGAGTCACAGAGTCATTCAACAGGGCAGGCCCTTCAGCCCAACTCATCCCTGCAGACCAAGATGCCCCACCTACACCTATCCCACTGGCCCACATTTGGCCCTAACCCTTTTTTAAATCTTTCCTATCCATGCATCTATCCAGGTGACTTTTAAAAGTTGTAGTACCAGCTCAATCCATACTCCCACCACCGTCTGTGGAAAGATTTGCCACTCATTAAATCTGTCCCCCTCACTTTAAACCTATGTTTTCTCTCCTTTGGGTAAAAGACTCAGTGCCTTCACCTTATCTATCCCCTCATTTTCTGTGCTGTATGACTCTGATCAGTCCGAAGAAGGGTCCCAACCCGAAACGTCACCCGTCCATTCCCTCCACAGATGCTGCCTGACCTGCTGAGTTCATCCAGCACTCTGTGACCCCGATGTCTACCCTTCCCTCCTACCACTGATAATATCCCAAAGGACAAAACAAACTTCGGATTATGGCTCAGTACCAACCATTAACAGGTAACGCTGATCTAGAACAGTATACAGTAAAGTAAATATCATATTCTTTGTTATACAAACACTTTAACAAAAGTTTTAGAATATATGCCATTTATCATTAATCACACAAATATTCACTGAAATATAACTGAACCTAACAGTCATAAATCTTATTAACAAAAATATCGTTAAAAAAAACCTTCAGCAAAGTCTGCTTCTTTACTAATGTTCCTGCACTGGTCCGTTTGTAAAATGGGGTCACAATGTTGAGCAAGGTATAAATAGGAGAGATTTGAGGATTAGGCCTGGGTCTCTGCCCTTTGAGAACACTCTGAATTCTATGGAGTAAACAGAACGGTGGTCTAACTATAATATTCACGAGGTAAGACTGTGATGCAGGGGTGTATAACGAACGACACCCCGTTTACAAATACCCATGTCCTGTTGCATGGTATCTGAACATAGAGTTGTTTTACACAGAGCCATTAGTAACTGCATTGCATTCCTCAGCGGCCATCTATTTCCTAACATATTAATCTTCCAGCAGCCAATCTACCATCATCTGCTGCTTTCTGCATGGGCACCAATACATGGGCACCAATGCATGCGCACCAATACATGGGCACCAATGCATGGACACCAATGCATTGACGCCGATGCATGGCGCCGATGCATGGACACCAATGCATGCGCGCCAATACATGGGCGCCAATGCACGGGCACCAATACATCACACAATGCACATTATATTCAGCAGCCACGTATCACCTACATCATAAAAGCCCCAGAACTCAACCATTACCCAGACCAGACTCCCCGCCATTGATTCCATTCTGCGCTCCGCGCTGCCTTGGAAAAGCAGCCAATGTAATCAAATACTTGTCCCACCATGGTCGTTCCTACTTCTCCCTACTCCCTACTCACTTCAAAAGAAGGTACAGAAGTTTCAAATTAGGCCCCACTAGACTCAGGAATAGCTTCTTCCCCTCTGTTATCAGTCTTCTAAACAGTCCTTCCATAACCTATGGTATTGTCCGATTCACCTCTACCCCATTGCAGACATTGAAAATCTTATAGAAACATATAAAATTATAGAAACATATAAAATTATAAAAGGACTGGACAAGCTAGATGCAGTAAAAATGCAGTTTTTTATATGTTGATCGTTGAGGCTGGGTTGGTCTATAAGATACCCCCTGTATCTTCCCCTTTGCTCCATCCTTCTAAACTCCAGTGACATAACACTTGGTACACAGCGCTACTCTGCCTCATTTTCAATCATTTGGAGAATTAGACCTGTAAATATGACAGTCCCTAATTGCCCCATGCCCATGGGATCATTGTATCTTGTGGACTACCTACGCTGGGCAGCTGCCTCTATTGATCAAGATCAAGGATGGACGCTCACCTTCCCCCTCAAATTAGGAAAGACCAAAACTCAGGGTACACAATGAAAACGATTGCCAGATGTGATCTCTAAAAAACATTTGGACAGAGAGCCCTAGATACATAGACTGCAGAAGGCTATTCAATCGTCCCTCAATAACCCGTTGCCTTCTCCCCATATCCTGACTACTAGCCCCTAGAATAACCTCTTGTGGCCTCCATGCCCTCTGTTGCAGGGAATTCCAACATTCTCAGTCTTATGGCCTGTGGCCCCTTCGAACTGCATCTGCTGTCCACCTTTTATAATTTTATATGTTTCACCCCAACTTTTCAGTGAATACCGGTCTTGTCAACAAGACAGACGCCATCCCAGGGTCTCGCTGTGCACTGCCTCAATCACAAGGATGTCCTTCCCAAATTAGGAGACCAAAACTGTAACCTGAACCCCCATTGAGAAAAATACTCCTATACTAATCCTCTTGTTATGAAGGCCCCATTAGCTTTCTTTGCCTGCACCAAACTTTGGACCGGTGTACAAGGACACCCCTCACATTTATAACCTATGAAATTAATACTGCATCTGCCACGCATTCTACATCATACTGCATCTGCCACGCAGTATAATGCAGTTTTAGAGGTATATTGACCAAATGCAGACAAATGGGACCAGCGCATTCTCCCAAAATGGTTGGCAGGGACAAGGCTGTACAGTTCAATCACTCTAGGACACTATCTACCTCAGTAGCAGAAGAACATCCACACTTAACAAAAAACTGCTCGATATGCATAGTTAAATATTCAGTAGGCCCAGATATATTCAGCAGGCATTTGAAGAAGAGGGTTCCGCTATCTTTAGTACGATCACATCCCTAGAGAGCGTAAGACTAGTTGGAAAATGATATGCCTATAATTCCAGACTGTTACCAGGGGAAGTGGTTGCCTTCTTCTCCTCTCTCAAATCATGTTAAAATCCTTCAAATACATTCTGTATCAGGTAACGCACCATGGCCAATATGATTCTCCTAGTGAGATGCGGTGCATAACACTCAGTCTATTTACATTCCGTCATCTATAATGTCCTGCTCACTCCTACCCAATGCAAGTACCTGCGACCCTCTGCTTAATGCATGCGTGCCTTACCATCAGCATGCCATAGATTAGGTAGCAGGTGACCCTGAGGAATGCATTGCAGCCCGTTCGCAACTGCGAGTGCAGTGCGTGTTCAGCAGCAGATTTCACTCAGCATTTCGGGGCAGGACAGAGGTGCAGCAGATAGAGCCGTTGCCTCACAGCAACAGAGATCCGGACCTCAGGTGCTGTCTGTGTGGAGTTTGCACGTTATCCCTGTGGGTTTCCTCCGGGTGCTCCCGTTTCCTCCCGCATTGCAAAGACTTGCGGGTTTTGTGGGTTAATCAGCCTTCGTAAATTGCCCCCAGTGTGTAGGGAGGGGATGAAAAAGTGGGATAACATAGAACTTGTGTGTGTGGGGACCGCTGGTCAGCATGAACTCTGTGGGCCGAAGGGCCTGTTTCCGTTCTGTATCTCTAAACAAAACAATGTCAAGGAGGATGCACACACTGAGTTCCATTTATGCATTGCACACACTCATTGCTCCATTTACACACACAGTTCTATTTACACACTGCACACACTCAAACACACTCATCGTTCCATTTTTACACTACACACACTCATTTGAAAAGAAGACACAGAGTGCTGGAGGGACTCAGTGGGTCAGGCAGCATCTGTGGAGGACATGAGCAAGCAATGTTTCGAGAGAGAGGTGGCAAACCTGGGCAAGTGGTACCCACCAGTCTGAAGAAGAGTCTCGACACGAAACGTCACCCATTCCTTCTCTCCAGAGATGCTGCCTGTCCCGCTGAGTTACTCCAACATTTTGTGTCTATCTTGGCAAGTGATAGGTAGAGTCACCTTTTAACAAATCTGCAGAGTCTGAAGAATAGTCCCAACACCAAAATATCACCTGTTCACGTTCTCTACAGATGTGGCATGACCCGCTGAGTTACTCCAGCACTCTGCGTTTATTTTCTAGGCCGGCATCTGCAGTTCCTTGTGTCCCCATTGCTTCATTTACTCACTGCCACCCACTCAAACAATGGTGCAATGGCACCCCTCCGATGCAATGGTGATTGGGGACTGTGTACAGGGGCAGCACCAGTAAGGACAAACCTGACCACAGATTCACATCACAACCTCGCCAATTAACCTACAAACCCGTGTGCCTTTATGGGAGGATGTGGGAGGAACTGAAGCACCTAGAGAAAACCCACAAGATCACAGGGAGAACGTGCAAACTCCACACAGACAGCGCCCAAGGTTGGGATCGAACTCTGGTCTCCGGCGCTGTGAGGCCACGGCTCTGCCAGTTATGCCCTATCTTCCTTTCCAATGGATACCATCTTGTGTTTGAGTTTATCCCACTCATTCAGCCACCTACCCAGGATTATATTCACATCTACCACCCCTGTGCCCTTTATTTCCAAAAGGATATCGGTCACCTCCCTCCACTCATGGTGGGCAGGGATGGAGACAGGGTGCGTCTGAATTTTGCTGTGATTTCCTCTGACATTTCCTTTCTATCATCATCATATTGCATTGGACTATCCTAGTAATACTAGGTCTTAGATGTAGCAGCTCGATGGCAGAGGTAAATGAGTTGCTTGTCCTCCATTGTTGTGGCGACTGTCACCACTATGAGAACGTGTTGTGTAGAGTAAGTCCATGAGGAGCTGTTCAATTGCACTGTCCCATCAGCTCGGGCAATGCCAGCGCCACGGCTTAATTGGTCTTGCCTCCTCTATGTCCGCTTTCTGCGTCGGAGGGCTTGGCAAAGCATTGCTTTGAACTGCCGCTCTTGCCCGCTGCTTTCTCTGTGCTGGACAGATCCAATGCCATGCTGCCATCCTCACTGCGGTCAGTTACAGGCTCCTGGTCCGTGCCCACCTCTATCAGCGGTGGCTCGTCGCTGCTCTCCGCAAATTCCTCTCTCACACACTCCACGCCTTTGCCTTTCATTGTTGGGCCAATAGATTTCTTGTGCATTCCTAGATTGCAAATAAAGGCTGATTAGTGATGGTTTGAACATAAACCAGAGAATTATATAACATTGGAACAGCCCACAATGTCTGTGCCAAGACCAATTCTTATCTAATTCCACATGATCCATATCCCTCCATTCCCTTGTGTTTATCTAAAAGTCTCTTAAATGCCGCTATGGGCACAACCACCCAAGACAGTGTGTTTCTGCCACTCATCCACCCTCCGTGTAAATAAATATCCCCCGCACATCTCCTTTAAACTTTGCCTCTCTCACCTCTCATCTTTGGTTTAGGTCCATTATTGCCACGTGTACTGGGGGACAGTGAAAAGCTTTGTTTTGCATGCTATCCAAACGGATCAGATATACATAGATGCCATCAAGTTAAACTCAAGAACAATAGGTGGAGCAAAGGGGAAGATACAGAATGTAGAATATAGTTCTCAGCATTGTAGCGCATCAGTTCCAGAGACAAAGTCCAATGTCCACAATGGGGTAGACGTGAATGGGACAGTGCCCTAGCTTATGGAAGGACCGTTCAAAAGCTGTTCCTGAGCCTGGTGGTGTGCAGTTTCAAGTTCCGTGACCAGCTGCCAGACGGGAGCAGGGAGAAGAAGGAATGACCGGGGTGGGACAAGTCTTTAATTATGTTGACTGCTTTCCCGAGGCAGAGTGAAGTGTAGATGGAGTCAATGGTGTGGAATCTAGTCTGTGTGATGGACCGGGCTATATCCAAATCTCCCTGCAATTTATTGCGGGGTTGGGCAGAGCTGTTTCCAAAGCAAGCTGTGACAATCTGACAGGATGCTTTCTAAGGTGCATCTGTAGAGGTTTGTGAGTCATAGAGTTATAGAGATTCATAGAGTGATACAGTGTGGAAACAGGCCCTTCGGCCCAACTTGCCCACACTGGCCAACAATGTCCCAGCTACACTAGTCTGCGCTTGGTCCATATCGTTCTAAACCTATCCTATCCATGTACCTGTCTAACCCTTAAATGATGGGATGGGCCCAACCTCAACTATCTCCTCTCACAGTTTGTTCCATGCACCCACCACCCTTTGTGTGAAAACATTACCCCTCAGCTTCCAATTAAATCTTTTCCCCTTCACCTTGAACCTATGTCCTCTGGTCCTCGTTTCCCCTACTCTGGGCCAGAGATTCTATGCATCTACCCGATCTATTCCTCTCATGATTTTGCACACCTTTATAAGAACCCCCCTCATCTTCCTGCGCTCCATGGAATAGAGTCCCAGCCTACTCAACCTCTCCCTATAGCTCACACCCTCTAGTCCTGGCAACATCCTCGTAAATCTTTTCTGAACTCTTTCAAGCTTGACAATATCTTTCCTGTAACATGGTGCCCAGAACTGAACACAATATTCTAAATGCGGTCTCACCAACGCAACTGCAACATGACCTCCCAACATCTATACTCAATACTCTGACTGATGAAGGCCAAAATGCCAAAAGCTTTTTTGACCACCTTGTCTCCCTGTGACTCGACCTTCAAGGAACCATGCACCTGAACTCCTAGATCCCTCTGCTCTACAACACTCCCCAGAGGCCTACCATTCACTGTGTAGGTCCTGCCCTTGCTCGACATCCCAAAATGCAACACCTCACACTTCTCTGTATTAAATTCCATCAACCATTCCTCCGCCCACCTGGCCAATCGATCCAGATCCTGCTGCAATCGTTCACAACCATCTTCACTATCTGCAAAACCGCACCACTTTTGTATCATCAGCAAACTTGTTAATCTTGCCCTGTATGTTCTCATCCAAATCATTGATGCAGATGACGAACAGTAATAGGCCCAGCACCGAACCCTGAGGCCCACCACTAGTCACAGACCTCCAGTCCGAGAAGCAACCTTCCACCATCACCCTCTGCTTCCTTCCATGAAGCCAATTTGCTATCCATTCAGCTATCTCTCCTTGGATCCCATGCGATCTAACCTTTCAGAGCAGCCTACCAAGCGGAACCTTGTTGAACGCCTTCCTGACGTCCATGTACACAACATCCACTGCTCTGCCCTCATCGACATTTTTCCTCACGTCTTCAAAAAAATCATTCAGATTTGTGAGACACGACCTCCCACGTACAAACCCATGCTGACTATCCCTAATCAGCCCTTGAGGCACACCCACCCTCCCTCTGCTCCTCCCCTCCAACTTCCCTCCCCCTCTGTCTCTTGCCCTTCAGTCTCTGCCTCTCTCTCTGTATCTTCCCATTCTCTCTCTGCCCTTACTCTCTGCCCCCTCCCTCTCTAGACGAGCCTGCGATTTGGGGGCTATGCGTCAGTGGATAGGGCAGTTATGGGGTAAAAGAAGCAAATTAATAATATTAATATAATATCAAGGGGGGTAGTTAGTGTGTGTGTGTGGGGGTGGTTAGTGTGTGTGATGCCTCATGCCACCCTGCCCCCCCCCCCCCCCCCCCCCCCCGGCAACCGCACGTTGGGGGAACAGACCCAACGTGTCTGCACTGGATCTCGTTATAATATAAAACTCTGATCTCGGATGTTTACTTGTGGGGATGTTTGCTTGCTTGAACTTTTTCTTTGATTCACATCTCCTCGAAAACCCGACGCGATGACGGTGACATGTTTGCATATTCCGGTAGAGATTTACCACCTGATTTCAAAAATCGCCTCATCCGTAAATTTGATTCATTATTTCCTGAGTTTTTTACTAAAATTGTTCACCAATCTGACATCCTTTTAAAATCTAACATGCTGAAGTGAGCTGGATGACGTCACAGTGCCTTTGCTCCTCGCTGCAAGCTGCGCAGAATTTTCAACATGCAGGGGCACGAGTTACGTTTTCCACGAGTTACGTGGCCCAGCCGCCCTCCCCACCCCGGGCTCTGGATTTAAGCCATTGAACACGTGATCAAGTCATGCTGTGCGCTCCGCTGGGCTCCTTCAAGTTCTACAACATGGTGGCGGTGGTCGTTATCGCAGTGCACAAGCACGGTGGAAAAATGGCTGTGGTGGCCGTCACGGGGGACGACCTCCTCTCCGTTTCCCCCACCCTGTCGTCTGTCACACTGGCGAGTGGGTTTACCCTCGCGGAAGCCATGATCGGCCGGCCCTCCGCTGCTCTTGACCGTCCTCAAATCACTCTGGGCCTCGCTCTAGTCCTCGCCGGCCGAAGCCTAGCTTGGGCCCAGTGCCTGATGGGGAGGCTTGTGCTCTATGACCTGGGTAGGTGCTGCCTTTACCCCCTCCCCCTCCCCCTCCCCCTCTACCCGCGCCCCAGGGGAGAGAAAGAGAGAGGGGGGGAGGGAGGGGGAAGGGGGGAGAGGGGTTGAGAGGGGAGGGGTGGAGGGGGGTTATGGAGAGGGGGAGGAGAGGGGGAGGATAGGGGGTGGGAGTGGGGCCTTCCTCTATGCCCCCCCCCCTCTCTGGAGAACATGGACAGGCAATGCTTCAGATGGGACCCTTTTTCAGTCCCAGTCCCAACTAAAATATCAAATTTGGGAAAGAGTCCCAACCCCGAAATGTCACCTATCCACGTTCCCCTGAATTGATGCCGAACCTGTTGAGTTACTCCAGCACTTTGTGTCTCATTTCCTGTTCTTGAAAGAGGCTTGTAATTTGCTTTCACTGACTGGCTGAACCCCGCAAGATTAACTTTACAACCTCCCCCCCCCCCATCCCCCAAACCCCCAATGCTGAATAATCTGCAGTTGCTTACCAAGCAGCCAGGGGGCACAAGATCCCACTAAACCGTTCTTGCCGGAGTTGAGGATGGACTCGGGCAGAGGGATGGAGTGCCTGACCATGGCTCCATACAGTCCATATTCAGCCATCACGCTGCTCCGGCCCCAACACTTCTCCCTCTTCCTCCACTTCGCTCTTCGGTTTTGAAACCACACCTGGGGGCAACATGGGATGGACTCAAAACTCATGCCAGACACCAAGCCCAGTTCTCCAGCGAATGCCCACCCCTTGCCTAGTGGGCTTCCTGCCAAGCAATCCTCAGTCATCCCACATGTCCCTGCCATTCTATCCCATCACATCATTTGGACAGCTACTTGGATAGGAGAGGTTTAGAATGATATGGGCCACATTATCCCAGGAATGATTGGGTTAACATATGATGAGCATTTGACAGCACTGGGCCTATACCTGCAAATGTTCCCCACGTGGGGAATGTCTTGGACCAGAGACCAGAGCCTCAGAATAAGACTACGTTTAGAATTGAAATTCGGAGAAATTTATTGAGCTGGAGGATGTTGGATCTGTGGAATTCATTGCCACAGACGGCTGTGGAGGCCAAGTCAATGGGTATTTTTAAAACGGTGAGTGGTAGGTTATTGATTAGAAAGGCAATAGACAATAGGTGCAGGAGTAGGCCATTCGGCCCTTAGAGCCAGCACCGCCATTCAATGCGATCATGGCTGATCATCCCCAATCAGTACCCCGTTCCTGCCTTCTCCCCATATCCCCTGACTCCGCTATTTTTAAGAGCCCTATCTAGCTCTCTCTTGAAAGCATCCAGAGAACCCGCCTCCACTGTCATCTGACACAGAGAATTCCACAGACTCACCACTCTCTGTGAGAAAAAGTGATTCCTTGTCGCCGTTCTAAGTGACTTACTCCATATTCTCAGACTGTGGCCCCTGGTTCTGGACTCCCCCAACATTGGGAACATGTTTCCTGCCTCTTGCGTGTCCAAACCCTTAATAATCTTATATGTTTCAATGAGATCTCCTCTCATCAAGGGTGTCAAAGGTTACATGGAGAAGGCAGGAGAATGGGGTTGAGAGAAAATGATAGATCAGCCATGTTTGAATGGTGGAGTAGGTTTGATGGGCTGAATGGGAAGAGGCATTTGTCTTAGATGAGGCATATTGGTCAGCATAGACGGGTTGGGCTGAAGGTCCTGTTTCAGTGCTGTGACTGATGGCAACACTTACATGAGCCTCTTTCTGTCGCATAGTCAGTAGCTAATGTGGTGGCTGAGTGGATGCAGTGGTCCAATATGTTCACACCCAGTGAAGTGTGGTTACTAATGTGGTGCAGGAAATGCAGTAACTATTTGTGCATGGCACATCCACCAAAAACATTTGCAGACACCATCTGCCCGACAGCTAATATAGTCAGAGAATCACACAGCAGGGAAACAGGCCCTTCAACCCCCCTTGTTCATGCTGGCCAAGTTGACATACTGGGCTAGTCCAACATGCCTGCATGTGGCCCATTCCCTTCTCATCCCTTTCATATCCATAGATCTGGCCAAATGTCATTTAAATGTGTTTTTTCCATTCACTTTTATAGCTTCCTCCGGCAGCTCGTTCAAGATACTGACTACCCACTATGTGGTTCACTGGGCTGTGGACCAAATGCAGGCAAATGGGACCAGCTCTGTATGCCAACTTGGTTATCATGGACAAGGTGGGCCGAAGGGCCTGTTTCCGTGCTGTACAGCTCGATCTCAAGCGTATCCATCTCAAGCATCAGTAAGAAGTGTAGATATGTACAAGTGGAGGTCAGGGCAGAGCAGGGGCTACCTGTATCCGGTCCTCTGCCAGCTCCGTCTTCATCGCCAGCATTTCCCTGGCATACACGTCCGGATAGTGAGCCTCGTTAAAGGATCTCTCCAGCTCCTCCAGCTGATGCGCTGTGAACACAGTCCTGTGCAAACCAACAATCAAACACATCAGCCTCACGGAGCAAGGCCAGAACCAAAACAATCACTTTTACATCAGGTCCTGCAGAGGCTGAAGATGTTCTAAAGCACCACACACCCATGGGAGTGTTCATACAAAGGTGGTGAGTGTATGGAACAAGCTGCCAGAGGAGGTTGTTGGGGGCAGGGACTATCCCAACGTTTAAGAACCAGTTAGACAGGTTTACATGGATAGGACAAGTTTGGAGGGATTTGGACCAAACACAAGCAGGTGGGACTAATGTAGCTGGGACATGTTGGCCGGTGCGGGCAAGTTGGGCCGAAGGGCCTGTTTCCACACTGTATCACTCTATGTCTCAGAACTGTGGTGAATGCAAATACATATGGCTGATAAAAAAAAGAACAATTACCGATGGTGAACCGAGGGACAACTCAGCCTGCTGTTAATATGCAGGGTAGACTTGTGAATGGAATAATATCTGGGAGCTAATCTGTGTATAGGGGTGTGTAACAGAGGTTCTGTGACAACGGACATTTGTATACTACAGTCGGCCCGTATAGCTCACTCACGCCCCCTTGTGACCGCCCCCGGGAGATCAGACCCAGCCTCTCCAGTCCCTCCTCGCAAGCAAGCTACATCCTGGGGACCATCCTGGTGGATCTCCTCGGCACCCTCTCCAGTGCTTCCTTCTCCCCAGTGTGCTGATCACAAGGGCTTGCAGCAGTCTGGCCAATGCTCTATAACGTTGGAGCATACTTTCTCACCAGCATTCGATGCCTTGACTGGTGAAGCATAACATGTTATATCTAAGCTCTGAAGAAAAATGCCACCTATCCATCTCCTCCACAGATGCTACCTGACCCTGACCCTGATCCATGGAATTTTATTTTTTAAGTTTAGTTTAGAGTTACAGCGCGGAAACAGTGGTGGAGTTTGCACCGAGTCGGCACTAACACACTAGGGACAATTTACATTGATACCAAGCCAATTCACCTCCAAGACGGTACATCCCTGATCATCAGAGGAAACAGAAGGTATCGGAGAAATCCCACGCAGGGCACGGGGAGAAGGTACAAACTCCATACAGACAGCACCCGTGGTCAGGATCGAACCCGGGTCTCTGGCGCTGCAGAGACAGTAGCTCTGGGTCACCGTGCCACCCCTGACACTTTGTGTTTGGTTCAAGCATTTGCATTTGCAATCTCTATCTAACTATGTCGATGCCTCTATGGGCATGTACCCCGAAGATGCATCTCTGTTCCCCAGTACTCCCCCAGAGCCACTGTTCATGGTGGGTGTCCCAGCATCATCAGCACCACCATAACGCATCAACTCACATTTTATCAGCATGAAACCCCGCCACTTCTCAGTGCCTTCCCCACTGTGAAGATCCAACCCCTGATTTCCAAAAATGCAAACTTTCGCACTTATCTCGCACATTCGTGTTCAGAAGTGATAGGAACGGAATTAGGTCATTCAGCCCATCTTGTCTACTCCCGCCATTCAATCGTGGCTGATCTATTTCTCCCTCTAAACCCCATTCTCCTGCCTTCTCCCCATAACCCCTGACACCCGCACAAATCAAGAACCTATCTGTGCTTTAAAAATATCCATTCAACTTCATTTTTCATTCCTCAGCCCACGTGCCCAGTTGATGAAGATCCTGCTGTAATGTTTGATAATCATTTCCCCTGTTAGTGTTACCGCCCACGTTAGTGTCACCTCCTTCCACCTGCACTGTGATCACATCCCTGATCTCAAACCATTCAATGTCCATTGGACTACATCACACAAGGTGCAAACTCAGACACCTGACACAGTGCATTGTGTCCACAGATTCCCATCCTCCACCCTGCCCCAACACGCCTGTGCCCCCCCTCAACTCAGCCCCAACACACCTGTGCCACGTCCTCAGCCCCAACACACCTGTGCCACCCCTCCACTCAGCCCCAACACACCTGTGCCCCCCCTCAACTCAGCCCCACACACACCTGTGCCCCCCCTCAACTCAGCCCCAACACACCTGTGCCCCCCCCTCAACTCAGCCCCAACACACCTGTGCCCCCCCCAACTCAGCCCCAACACACCTGTGTCACCTTCACTAAGTCCTAACACACCAGTGCCACGTCCACTCAGCCCCGACATACCTGTGCCGCCTCTTCTTCCTCTTCACCTGCGACGCCGCTGTATACTTTGGGTCGCTGTGATCACAAGCCATGTTCTCGTCATCTGAGGTGAGGCAAGGAAAGTTGACAGTCACTGACCATCCACCAAATCCCACAACCACATACTCGCTACATGGCCGTCCAAAGGGGGGGGGGGGTGCGTTGGGTTCGACCGCACCCCCCTCTTTTTCCCCCAGAGTAAGAAAAAAATCCCGAGGGAAAAAAAACCCCAGAGCCCAAGCCACCCCCGCTGGGCCCACACCACCCCCGCTGACCCCCACTGGCCCCTGCTGACCCCCACTGGGCCCACACCACCCCCGCTGGGCCCCCACCACTGGGCCCACACCACCACCCCCGCTGACCCCCACTGGGCCCACACCACCCCCGCTGGGCCCATACCACCCCCACTGGGCCCACACCACCCCCGCTGGGCCCACACCACCGCCGCTGGACCCCCACTGGGCCCACACCACCCCCGCTGGGCCCGGGTCCCACCACCCCCACACCACCCCCGCTGACCCCCGCTGGGCCCACACCACCCCCGCTGGGCCCACACCACCCCCACTGGGCCCACCCCACCCCCGCTGGGCCCAAGCCACCCCCACTGGGCCCACACCACCCCCGCTGGGCCCGCTGGGCCCACACCACCACCACCCCCGCTGGGCCCACACCACCCCCGCTGGGCCCACACCACCCCCACTGGGCCCACACCACCCCCGCTGACCCCCCTACTGGGCCAACGCCACCCCCGCCTGGGCCCACGCCACCTTCATCTTCATCCCCACTGCCAGGAAGAGGGGGGAAGGAAGGGGGGGAGGGGGAGAGAGAGAGGGGAAGGGAGGGGGAGAGAGAGAGGGGAAGGGAGGGGAGAGAGGAGAGGGAAGAGGGAAAGGGGGATTATCTTTAGTGAGATTGCAAAATTAAGGTAGGTTTTAGAGCTATTTTATTTTCTCCTCCATGTGAATAATTTTAAACAATATCAAATAATATCAAATAATTGGAACTGCTTTCTTTTCCTTGATAATAATACTTAAAATATGAATTCCATAGTTTGTGACATAAATATACATTTTAATGGGATCATTATATACAGGTGTAACATTTCCATTTTACCTCTCTCTGCCTTTACATTTCACTCTTTCAAATCTGCTCTACTTATCTACATTCCATTTGCACCCCATGGGGGGCGGTGTGGGAGGGCAGGGGGGTGGGGGCAAACATGCATCAAGCCGATAGCCTAATCATTAAAGAGTTAAAAGATAGCTTAATCGATAAAGAGCTGCGAAGAGGAATCAGAGCTGCCAAGGAAAGGTACTCTGAGAAGTAGCGGAGCAAGTTCTCAGCTAGTGACTCTTCTTCAGTTTGGAAGGGCATGCAAAAAATCACCAGCTATAAGAGGAAAACCCCCCGCTCTTTGGACAATCGTCAGCTGACGAACTACCTGAATGAGTTTTACTGCAGGTTTGAAAATCAGAAACGTAACCCTGGTACCCCTTCCCCAACAAACACAGTCAGACCCCAGTCTGCAAAGAATGGACCCTGCACCCTCTCCTTCCCATTCACCACCTCACACCTACTTAAGGCAAGACTCCAGTAATGAAAAGAGTGGACCCTTTCCCACCCCCACCAACACTTCACACCCAATTATTCATTTTGAACCAGTCCCTGCAAAGATGCATTGCCCCTGCCTGCTTCAGTCTCCACTGTTGTCCCTGTACCCAAAAAGGTAAGAATTACTGGTCTTAATGACTACAGGCTTGTCACACTGACCTCTGTAGTCATGTAGACCATTGAAAAGCTTGTGCTGGCCAAGCTGAAAAATATCACAATCCCTTTGATGGACCCTCTGCATTTTGCATATTGGGCCAATAGATCTGTGGATGATGCAGTCAATCTGGGCCTACACTTCATCCTCCAGCACCTAGACCGCCAGGGGACCTATGCGAGGATTTTGTTTGTTGATTTTAGCTCTGCATTCAACGCCATTATACCAGAGTTGACTGTGCCTGAACCCCTCTGTCGGTGGATCACCAGCTTCCTGACAGACAGGAAGCATCATGTGAGACGGGAAAGCATATCTCGGACCCGCAAACGCTAAGTATAGGAGCACTGCAAATTGCGTATTCTCCCCTCTCCTCTACTCTCGCCACACCAATGACTGCACCTCCACAGACACCTCTGTCAAGCTTCTCAAGTTTGCGGACAATACAACCCTGATTGGACTGATCCAGGATGGTGATCTCTGTACTTTTTCAAATTGACATCTTTCCTATAACATGGTGCCCAGAACTGAACACAATATTCTAAATGCAATCTCACCAACGTCTTATACAACTGCAACATGACCTCCCAACTTCTATACTCAATACTCTGACTGATGAAGGCCAAAGTGCCAAAATACATTTTGACCACCTGCTATACCTGCGACATGACCTTCAAGGAACCATGCAACCATCAACCATTCCTCTGCCCACCTGGTTAATTGATCCAGATCCTGTTGCAATCTATCACAACCATATTCACTATATACAAAACCACTCACCTCTGTATCATCAGCAAACTTGCTAATCTTGCCCTGTTCTGTGACGTTACACAGAGTGCTGGAGTAACTCAGCAGGTCAGGCTGAGTATGGAGGTTGGGAGGTCTGTGAAACGTCGCCTATTCATATTCTCCGCAGATGCTGCCTGACCCACTGAGTTACTCCAGCACTTTGTGTCTATTTTCCCTTCACCCATCTGCCCAAGCCCACTCTCCCCCCTCCTTTCCTATGTTCCTTTCCACCCATAAACCTCTCTCTGCCTTTACATTTCACTCCTCTTTCAAATCTGCTCTACTTATCTACATTCATTTTTCTTCTTAACTTTTTAGTCATAGAATGATGCAGTGTGGAAACAGGGCCTTCAGCCCAACTTACCCACACTGACCGACATGTCCCATCTAAACTAGTCCCACTCACACACGTTTGGCCCATATATCCATCTAAATCTGTCCTATCCATGTACATGTCCAAATGTCTCTTAAACGTTAGGATAGTCCCAGCCTTAACTACCTCCTCTGGCAGCTCATTCCATACACCCAGCACCCTTTGTGTGAAAAAGCTACCTCAGATTCCTGTTAATTTCTGAAATATTGGTCATAAATTTGGTGCAAAAATGCTCCAAAATAAGGCTCAGAATGCATCAAAGAGCATCTAAAACCCCAGAGCTTTCAGGGCCCCGGCATCGAGGAACCTCATGCTTCGTGCTCATGATGAGTGCACTGCGCACACTATTTCACATTAATTATTTTGTAATCCTGTCATGCCACCCCCCTTTTTGGAAAGCTTCGTACAGGCCTGCGCTATTGCAGCTTGCGTTGCCCCCACTTCACCACAGTTAAACACAGGCCATTAAGTTACTGGTGTCGGAAGGAACTGCCGATGCTGGTTTACTTATACCGAAGATAGATACAAAAATGGTGGAGTAACTCAACGGGACAGGCAGCAACTCTGGAGAGAAGGAATGGGTAACGTTTCGAGTCGAGACCCTTCTTCAGACTGGATTGGAAATTCAACACTCACTAATTCCAGTCATAGAGCTGTACAGAACAGAAACAGGCCCATCAGCCCACCTTGTCTTTGCTCACCATGTCATACTGGGGTAGTCCCATTTGCCTGAATGAAACCCTGCATATCCACATATATTTTAAATATCGTAATTGTGCCAGTTTTGAGTAACCGCTGATTTTCTAAAATGTTGAACCTGGGATATTTTATTTATATTATATACAGCGCGGAAACAGGTCCTTCGGCCCCACTGTCCATGCCGACCAAGGTGCCTCATCGATGATAGCCCCACCTGACCACGTTTGGTCCATATCCCTCTGAAACGTTACAATCCACATTCTTTCTTTTCCACCTATTAGGACGGAGATGAGGAAACACTTTTTCACCCAGAGAGTTGTGAATCTATGGGATTCTCTGCCACAGAAGGCAGTGGAGGCCAATTCACCGGATGTATTCAAAGGAGAGTTAGATTTAGCTCTTAGGGCTGAAGGAATCAAGGGGTATGGGGAAAAAGCAGGAACGGGGTACTGATTTTGGATGATCAGCCGTAATCATATTGAACGGCGGTGCTGACTCGAAGGGCCGAATGGCCTACTCCTGCACCTATTGTCTATGTTTCTTTACCTATCCAAGTGCGTTTTAAATGTTGCTATTGTACCTGCCTCAACTACCTTCTCTGGCAGCTCTTTCCATACTTGTGAAAAAGCTGCCCCTCAGGTTCCAATTAAATCTTTCCCCTCTCACCTTAAATCCGTGGTTCACGATTCCTCATTGATGGGGCATCTTTGGCGGCGTGGGCCGAAGGGCCTCTACCGTGCTGTATGACTCCATGGCTCCAATGCGCACTATAGTATTAGTCACAACACTTTAAACCACGGTACGCATTTAACCAATAATTCACAGTCCCTGTTGTGGAGACTTAGAACGGACACAGCCCTCGCCGAGAGCGCAAACCATGTGAAACAGGGTCCCGACACGAAACGGCTTCTGTCCACTCCGTCCCCAGACCCGCTGGGTTCCCGCCTACCGACCTCTCCCAGCGGCGCTCCTGCCCGCTCTCGCCCCCGGTCGGTCGCTTGAAGCCCCACCACAGCCAGCTCGGGGCTTGCTCTCTGTGTGGTGAATAGCCCCCGAACCAGCGGGCGAGCTCTCCCGCTGTTGGAGAGGATGGGAGCGACCTGGGATAGCGCAGCGCACCAGGCCCCCTGTCCATCGCCGCCCCCGGGGCCATATCCTGCCGCAACCTCGCAACCCAGAGAGCCGGGTCCGACCCCGACCTCGGCCGCTGTGTGTGTGTGTGTGTGTGTTTCGTACTTTCCCCCCTGTGACCGCGTGGGGTTTCCCCGGGTGCTCCTGTTTCCTCTCACACTTCAAAGATGTGCAGGTCTGTCGGTGAATTGGCCTCAGTAAATTGTCCCCAGTGTGTGTAGGGGTGAGAAAGTGGGATGGCATGGAGCTAGTGTGGACGGGTGCTCGATCGCTGGTCGGCGGGGACTCGGTGGGCTGAAGGGCCTGTTTCCACGCTGTATCTCTAAACTAAACTATGAGAAGTTGCGATCCGGAACCGCGGCTGTCGGCGAGTCCCAACGCGTTCGACTCCACACGCTGCAAAAATAGCCACACGGCGGAATGCAAGCCCGTGCAAGCGCAGTTTGAGAATGAAACCGGTTAACATAGAAAGATAGACGATAGATGCAGGAGTAGGTCATTCGGCTCTTCCAGCCCGCACCGCCATTCAGTGTGATCATAGCTGATCATCCCCAATCAGTACCCCGTTCCTGCCTTCTCCCCCATATCCCTTGAAAATTGCAACTGACAGTTTGTTCAGGAATGCGACATATCTCGGTGGGGAGTCGAGAAAGCGCGGATGCTGCATTCTTCAGCAAAGCAGAGCGCCCATGGTGGCGCTGCGACAGAGTTGCTTGCTAACTAACTAACTAACCAACTAACCAACTAACTAACCAACTGACTGGCTGACTGACTGACCGTCTGACTGACCGACCGACTGACTAACTAACTATAACTAACTATAGCTAACTAACTAACTAACTAACTAACTGACTGACTGACTGACCGACCGATGTCTGACTGACTGATTGACCGACTGACTAACTAACTATAACTAACTATAGCTAACTAACTAACCAACTAACTCGCTCACTGACTGACTGACTGACTGACTGACTGACTGACTGACTGACTGACTGACTGACTGACTGACTGACTGACTGACTGACTGACTGACTGACTGACTGACTGACTGACTGACTGACTGACTGACTGACTGACTGACTGACTGACTGACTGACTGACTGACTGACTGACTGACTGACTGACTGACTGACTGACTGACTGACTGACTGACTGACTGACTGACTGACTGACTGACTGACTGACTGACTGACTGACTGACTGACTGGCTGACTAACTAACTAAGCAACAAACTAACTGACTGACTGACTGACTGACTGACTGACTGACTGACTGACTGACTGACTGACTGACTGACTGACTGACTGACTGACTGACTGACTGACTGACTGACTGACTGACTGACTGACTGACTGACTGACTGACTGACTGACTGACTGACTGACTGACTGACTGACTGACTGACTGACTGACTGACTGACTGACTGACTGACTGACTGACTGACTGACTGACTGACTGACTGACTGACTGACTGACTGACTGACTGACTGACTGACTGACTGACTGACTGACTGACTGACTGACTGACTGTGGACCTTGAAATGAAAAGGGGAACAACGTTGAGGCACAACACCGCCTGTCTTGTACAGAACCACTACACGACAACAACCACTATCTCATCCATGGACAGCGGTGACCAAAGGGTCAACAAACACTATCGGGGTCTCTCTGTCATAAATTCCCAGCTAAGGAATATTTAGCTTTGTAGGAAGGAACTGCAGATGTTGGTTTAAACGGAAGAAAGACATAAAATGCTGGAGTAACTCAGCGGGGCAGGCAGTATCTCTGGAGAGAAGGAATAGGTGACATTTCGCGTCAAGACCCTTCTTCAGAATGTGACAGGGGAGAGGCGAAACGAGAGATAAGGAAGGATGAGATGTGAAAATGAGACATCAAATGGGACAGAGCTCAAGGAAAATATAGAATAGATTATTGTTAGCTAGGGGAGGACACAACGGGGCATACAATCAGGGACAGTAAAGACTGTGGGAGGACCAGGATTGGGTTGGGAGGGGATGGGGAGAGAGGGAAAGCACGGGCTATTTGAAGTTAGAGAAGTCAATGTTCATACCGCTGGGGTGTAAGCTGCCCAAGTGAAATATGAGGTGCTGTTCCTCCAATTTGCGCTGGGCCTCACTCTGACAATGGAGGAGGCCCAGGACGGAACGGACAGATTGTGAATGGGAGGAGGAGTTGAAGTGCTGAGCAACCGGGAGATTGAGCGAAAGCGGACTGGGCGAAGGTGTTGAGTGAAACGATCGCCGCGTCTGCGCTTGGTCTCGCAGGAGTCCACACCTGGAACAGCGGATCAGAAGATCATAACTTATTGGAGTAGAATTTGGCCATTCGGCCCATCAAGTCCATTCAGCCATGGCTGATCTTTCTCTCCCTCCTAACCCCATTCTCCAGCCATCTCCCCATAACCTCTGACCCCCGTACTAATGGGATACAGTAGATGAGGTTGGAGGAGGTTGAAGTGAAAGAGTCGAGGGAGGAGTTACAGGGACAGGGGTTTGGACACAGAGACACGGGGAAGTGCAGATTTGGGGATCGGGACAGAACGGCGGGTCGGGCAGCGCCGATTGCCCCATTACCCCATTACCCCACACGCTTTGGGTTTCAATTGCACCGCACTGATTTTATTCTCAAACTTTATAAAGTATAGAGTCATACAATGTGGAAACAGACCATTCGGCCCACCGAGCCCGTGTCGACCAGCGTTCACTAACACTATCCTACACACACCAGGGGAAATGTTTACACATTCACCAAGCCAATTGCCCTACAAACCTGTAGGTCTTTGGAGTGTGGAAGGAAACCGAAGATGTCGGAAAAAACCCACATGGTCACGGGGAGAACGTACAAACTCCGTACAGACAGCACCCGTAGTCGGGATCGAACCCGGGTCTCAGCTGTAAGCTGTAAGCCAGCAACTCTACCGCTGTGCCACCTTGACTGCGCTTGGCCCATATCCTATAGATCCTGGTTTACGCCAAAGAAAGACACAAAATGCTGGAGTAACTCAGCGGGACAGGCAGCATCGCTGGAGAGAAGGAATGGGCGACGTTTCGGGTCGAGACCCTAGTCTCCCCCCTAGTCCATCGGTGTGAAGAAACGTCTGGACCCAAAGCGTCACCCATTCCTTTCCCTCAGAGATGCTGCCTGACCCGCTGAGTTACTCCTGCTTTTTGTGTTTCTCTTTCCTATCCATGTACTTGTCCAACTGTTGCCGAAACGTTGCGATAGTCCCTGCCTCAACGACCTTCCCCGACCAGCAGTCTCCACCGCTCCTGTGTGGAATTTGGGGCTGCGGAGTTGTCTCCGACAGAGCGGCGCCCGGTGTCACCGTGTCCCACAAGCGCTTCAGCGGCTCCTCATTCCCCGCTCCAGCTGCCCTTGTCTTGGGCCAGGCACCGCGCAGTCACCCCGCTACAACGCGTCCTACTCTCGCCCAGCGTGGCAGATAACACTGGGCTGGTGAGTTCATGGGTTTGCCCACAAACACCATAAACACGAAGCTTCCACTCAGAGACGCGAGCCTCTGCTGGAATCCGTAGCAAGACACGGCCGACGGGCATGGGCCGGTGGCGTCTATGGCCAGGGGGGACATGAGCTGCTGGAGAAAGGCGGGGGGGGGGGGGGGGGGGGGGGGTAGAAAAAAGAAGCGGGGGAATTGACACCTCTCTTTTCCAGCTGTCCCCCCCTAACTCCATCAGAAGGGCCCCGATCCGGTGGCGCAGCGGGAGAGCTGCTGCCTCACAGCGCCAGGGACCCGGGTTAAATCCTGACTATGGGTGCTGTCTGTACGGAGTTTATACCTTCTCCCCGTGACCTGCGTGGGTTTTCTACGGTAGCTCCGGTTTCCTCCCACACTGCAAAGTTGTACCGGTTTGTAGGTTAATTGGCTTCGGTATAAATAGTAAATTGCGCAAATAGTCCCCAATGTATGTAGGGCAGTGCTCGTGTATTAGAATCGTTGATCGGCGCGGACTCGGCGGGCCGAAGGGCCTGTTCCCACGCCGTGTCTCTAAGCTAAACTACGCCCGTCCATTCCCTCCACGGACGCTGCCTGACCTGATGAGTTCCTCCAGCACTTCGTGTTTTACTCTAGACTCCAGCATCTGCAGTTCCTTGCCTCCAGGTCCAAAGGACATTGTCTACACCTCGGTGTCTCTGGGAGACCAGTGTCTGGACATCTCCAAATACCAAACACATGTCAGTAATCGATATGAAGAAATGTGCCGCCTGTCCATCCCTCTACACATAATGCCTGCCCGAGTGAGCCGTTGGGTTCCTCCAGCACTTTCTGTCTTACGAGTAGATGTATGGAGACACGGGCAGGACGGGGAGGGGGGGGGGGGGTGGGCAGATGGCAGGGAAGGTCGGGAAATGATGGTAGGGAAGGGGTACTGGAGAGGAGGGATGAGGGTGGGGAGTGGAGGAGCGATGGTGAGGTTGTTGTGTTAGGGTCAGGGACAGTACCGGTGGTTTAGGTTTAGGTTTAGGGTTGGGGTTGGGGTTGGGGTTAGGGTAGGGTTAGGGTTAGGGTCAGGGTCAGGGTCGGGGTGAGGGTGAGGGTGAGGGTGTTAGGGTGGGGGTCAGGGTCAGGGTCAGGGTTAGGGTTAGGGTTAGGGTTAGGGTTAGGGTTAGGGTTAGGGTTAGGGTTAGGGGTAGGGTTAGGGGTAGGGTTAGGGGTAGGGTTAGGGTGAGGGGTAGGGGGAGGGTAGGGGTAGGGGGAGGGTTAGGGGTAGGGTTGGGGGTGGGGAGGGGGAGGGGTAGGGGGGGGGGGGGGGGTGAGGGTACGGGTCAGGGTGAGGGTGGGGTGAGGGTGGGGGTGGGGTAACGGTGCGGGTCAGGGTTAGGGTGGGGGTCAGGTGGGGTGAGGGTGGGGTCAGGGTGAGGGTGCGGGTCAGGGTTAGGGTGGGGTGCGGGTCAGGGTTAGGGTGGGGGTCAGGGTTAGGGTGGAGTCAGTACCGGAGTGCAGGTGCGGCCGCTGCGCTTCGTGCAGAGCGATGGTGCGGAGCAGCGGGGGCAGGTGGTTGTGAGCGGCGGCGGCGGTGACGGGTCTGGCGTGGAGATGGGACAGCATGTCCAGGATTACTGGCTGCGGCGGGCGGAAGGCGCTGAGGGAGCGGCTACACAGGAGTCCCAGGCCGGCGGGGACGAGGGGCGGCGGCAGCGGCGGTGGCGGTGAGGACTCAGTCCCGCAGTCCAGTCCCAGCAGGTCGGTGATGGCGAAGCTCCTGGCGCGGCCGCTCTTCCCCGGCTCCTTGGCGGCGGGGGGGAAGTCCCCCAGCAGCGGGCTAGCCCCTGCCTCACAGCTCTCCTCCCTGCCCGTCATGTCCCTCTGTGCCTGTCCACCAGCTCCCGGCGCCGGCCGCTGCGCCGCTGTTTATCTAGCTCCCACCCAAGCGGCCAGACGCGCCCCGGCTCCAATCAGCGGCCGCACAGACCATCATGGGCAGTCCCACTGCGCCGACCGCCCGCCCGCCCAGTCACATCCCCCATCCACATCCCACAACCCACAACCCACATCCCATCCCACATCCCATCCCGCATCCCACATCCCATCCCATCCCACATCCCACATCCCACATCCCATCCCACATCCCATCCCACATCCCACATCCCACATCCCATCCCACAACCCACATCCCATCCCACATCCCACAACCCACATCCCACATCGCACATCCCATCCCACATCCCATCCCACATCCCGCATCCCACATCCCACATCCCACATCCTACATGCCATCCCATCCCACATCCCATCCCACATCCCACACCCCACACCCCATATCCCATCCCACATCCCATCCCACATCCCATCCCACATCCCATCCCACATCCCACATCCCATCCCACATCCCACATCCCATCCCACATCCCACATCCCACATCCCACACCCCACATCCCACATCCCATCCACATCCCACACCTCACATCCCACATCCCATCCCACATCCCACACCCCACATCCCATCCCCCCCATCCCACATCCACATCCCATCCCACATCCCACATCCCATCCCACATCCCATCCCACATCCCACATCCCACAGCTCATCCCACATCCCACACCCCATCCCACACATCCCATCCCACATCCCACATCCCACATCCCACCCCACATCCAATCCACATCCCACATCCCACATTCCATCCCACATCCCACATCCCATCTCACATCCCACATCCCACACCCCACATCCCACAACCCATCCCATCCCACATCCCACAACCCATCCCACATCCCATGCCACATCCCACATCCCATCCCGCATCCCACATCCCATCCCACATCCCATCCCACATCCCATCCCACATCCCATCCACATCCAACATCCCACATCCCACATCCCACATCCCCTATCCCACATCCCACATCCCACATCCCATTCCACATCCCATCCACATCCAACATCCCACATCCCCTATCCCACATCCCACCTCCCACATCCCATCCCATTTCCCACATCCCACATCGCACCCCACATCCAATCCACATCCCACATCCCACATCCCATCCCACATCCCATCCCACATCCCATCCCACATCCCATCCCACATCCCACATCCCACATCCCACATCCCATCCCGCATCCCACATCCCATCCCACATTCCACATCCCACATCCCACATCCCACACCCCATCCCACATCCCATCCCACATCCCATCCCACATCCCACATCCCACATCCCACCCCACATCCCACATCCCACATCCCACATCCCACATCCCACATCCCATCCCACATCCCACATCCCACATCCCACATCCCACATCCCACATCCCACATCCCATCCCACATCCCATCCCACCTCCCATCCCATCCCACATCCCACATCCCACATCCCATCCCACATCCCACATCCCATCCCACATCCCATCCCACATCCCATCCCACATCCCATCCCACATCCCACATCCCACATCCCATCCCATCCCACATCCCACATCCGATCCCACATCCCACATCCCATCCCATCCTATACCACCCACCCGCCCACATCCCATCGGGGCGTGGGATAGCCTCCATTCACAGCTCCGAGCTGGAGAAAGACAGCTGCTCAGGCAGCACCTGTGGACAGCACCCCCTTCCTCACACCCACCACTGATGTGCTTCTTATCGCCAATGCCACGGCACTGCTCTCTCAGACACACTGAGATGCAAAGGCAGTTCTATACAACGCGGAGAGCACAAGAACTGCAGATGCTGGAATCTTTAGCAAAGCACAAAGTGCTGGGGAATTCGGCGGGTCAGCAGCATCTGTGCAGCGAATGGAAAGACGGCGTTTAGGGTCGGGATTTTTCTTGGGACCATCCATTCCCTCCACAGATGCTGTCCAGCCCTCTGCATTCCTCCAGCTCTTTGTACTTTGCCCAAAATCCATACTTTGCAGTTCCCTGTGTGTGCGCGTCTATAGAAGTCCCTTTTCATCTCATTGGCCCAGCGTCTCTTACCATTGCCAATAGGTTTAATAGAAACATAAAAAATAGGTGCAGTAGCCCATTCGGCCCTTCGAGCCAGCACCGCTAATCGTCCCCTATCAATAACCCGTGCCTGCCTTCTCCTCATATCCCTTGACTCCACTAGCCCCTAGAGCTCTATCTAACTCTCTCTTAAATCCATCCAGTGACTTGGCCTCCACTGCCCTCTGTGGCAGGGAATTCCACAAATTCACAACTTTCTGGGTGAAAAAGTTTTTTCTCACCTCAGTCTTAAATGACCTTCCCTTTATTCTAAGACTGTGGCCCCTGGTTCTGGACTCGCCCAACATTGGGAACACTTGTCTAGTTTGTCCAGTCCTTTTATAATGTTATGTGTTTCTATAAGATGCCTTCTCATCCTTCTAAACTCCAGTGAATACAAGCCTAGTCTTTTCAATCTTTCCTCATATGACAGTCCCGCAAAATATGAATAAATATTACATTTCCGCTGATCTTCGTCTTTGATTTGTCGTTTTCACACCGTACCCTTCCTTATCTCTGTAACTCTCTCTCCCCTGACTTTCAGTCTGAAGAAGGGTCGCCCATTCTTTCTTTCCAGAGATGCTGCCCGACTCGTTGAGTTCCTCCAGTACTTTGTGTTCTGCTCTCGATCCCAACATCTGCAGCTTTGGAGCATCTCCGGTTCCAAGTCCTCAGTAACCTGTTCGTACACACAGCCGTCAACGATTGTTCACGCTTCCTCTCTGACTGTCATTGGCAGTATTTGGCGAGGAAATCGACATAAGCTGAGACCACGCTTGGAGCACTGTGTACAGTTCTGGTCGCCCAGCTACACGGAGGATGTCATCAGTTGGAGAGGGTGCAGAGATTCACCAGGATGTTACCTGGATTTGTGGGCTTGAGCTACAGGGAGAGGTTGGATAGGCTGGGACTTTTTCTCTAGAGCGTTGGAGGCTGAGGGGTGACCTTATTGAGGTGTACAAGATCATGAGGGGCACAGATAAAATGGACGCTCACAGTCTATTCCCCCAGGGTAGAGGATTCTAAAACTAGAGGGTACATGCTTAAGGCGAGAGGAGAAACATTTAAGAGGGATCTCAAGGACAACTATTTTACTGAGATTGTTAAGGGCTTGGACACACAAGAGGCAGGAAACATGTTCCCGATGTTGGGGGAGTCCAGAACCAGGGGCTACAGTTTAAGAATAAGGAGTAAGCCACTTAGAACGGAGACGAGGAAACATTTTTTCTCACATAGAGTGGTGAGTCCGTGGAATTCTCTGCCTCAGTGGAGGCTGGTTCTCTGGATGCTTTCAAGATAGAGCTAAAGATAGTGCAATCAGGGGATATGGGGAGAAGGCAGGAACGGGACTGATTGGGGATGATCAGCCATGGTCAGATTGAATGGTGGTGCTGGCTCGAAGGGCCTAATGGCCTCCTCCTGCACCTATTGTCTATTGTCTACTCGTATTTGGAATGAGCTTCCAGAGGAAGCTACAGAAGTTCATGTGGACAGATATATGGGTAGGAAGAGTTTAGAGGGATATGGACCAAATACAGGCCAATGTGACTAGCTCTGTGTGTCAACATAGACAAGGTGGGCCGAAGGACCTGTTTCCGTGCTGTACAGCTTGATCACTCTATAAACTAAATTCAAAATATTCAGACGTGACAAGATCTAAATTGAAACAGGATTTTAAATGTCTTCAGACTATGGAAATGTAACATTCTTTCCACCAGGAACCGGGGTCACTTGATGCAGGCGAGCTTGGGGGTTTAAATACACTTTATTCACGTCCACTTGACTATACATCGGGACCAAACGAAATTCTACCCTGACTGAGGATTGAGTGAGCGCTTCAGACTCTGGATGCGACGCAGAAACGAGGGTGTCTCACCGCTTCTGCGGGTGAGGCCGGCGGAACGGCGTCTGTTTAAACCTCATCCCCGATACCCGAGAGCGATCTTGCAAAAGATAACCCAGTCCGGGCAAAGATAAAACATCGAAGATAGACACAAAAATGCTGGAGTCACTCAGCGGGACAGGCAGCATCTCTGGAGAACAGGATTAGGTGACGTTTCGGGTCGAGCCCCGTCAGACTGAGAGTCAGGGGAGAGGTATAGACGGTGAGATATAGAAGAGGGATATGTAGAGAGCTTTAGAACAAATGAATGGAAACTATGCATAAAAGTAACGTTGATAAAGGAAACAGGCCATTGTTGGCTGTGGGCTCGGTGGTCTGCTTCATTTATCATCGTTGCTTTTTTCCATATCTTTCATTCATTTGTTCTATATCTCTCTAATATACCCGTCTAGATCTCTCGTTTCCCTTTCCCCCTGACTCTCAGTCTGAAGACGGGTCTTGACCCGAAACGTCACCTATTCCTTCTCTCCAGAGGTGCTGCCTGCCCCGCTGAGTTAAGGGCTTGGCACGTAAATTACGCGAGCTGGTGATCGCATTGAGGCGCGACGGTCCCGCGACGGTCCCGCGAAGGTCGGGGGCGATTCCATGCGCCCGGCACAGCCGTCTGGAGCGTGTGACGGCATTTGAAGGTGGACACAAAGCTGGAGTAACCCAGCGGGACCGGCAGCATCTCTGGACAGAAGCAATGGGTGACGTTTCGTGTTGAGACATTTCTTCAGTCTGAAAGAAGGGTCTCAACCCGAAACGTCACCCATTGCTTCTCTCCATATCTGGTCAATGCATCCCCTCCCACCACGAAATCCTACCTATTATTTCCTGAGCTATCCAGCCATTACAGTGTGCAGATACATGATAAGGAAATAACGTATAGTGCAAGGTTAAGCCAGTAAAGTTCGGTCAAAGGTAGTTCGAGGGTCACCAATGAGGTAGATGGTAGTTCAGATTGAAGATAAACACAGAATGCGGGACAGGCAGCATCTCTGGAGAACATGGATAGGTAACGTTTCAAGTCGGGACCCATTTTCAGACGCCCTGATCTATTTTCCAGCTTTCTCCTGACCCGAAGAGTCACCTACTCATGTTCTCCAGAGATGCTGCCTGACCTGCCGAGTTACTCCAGCACTCTGTGTCTAACTTTCCTAGAGCGGGTCTCTCTCCCCCACCCGCCTGCCCGATCCACCGCCCACTTGTTTGATGATGGTCCTATCCTCAAAACCAAATACAAACTCGGGGTAAAGAGCTCCCGTGAAACTCTTCCCCAACTGCGATGACCCCCTGAAATAGAGTCGCAGTCACACAGCAGGGAAATAGGCCCTTCGGCTCAACTAGCCCATGCTGTCCAAGATGTCCCCTCTACCCTAGTCCTATCTGGCCGTGTATGGCTCATATTCCAATGTATCCAAAGTCTAGAACTAAAGTCTAAGCCTTTCCTATACATGCAAGTGTTCCAATGGTGTTATGGTACCTGCCTGCATGACCTCCTCTGGCAGCTCATTCCATACACCCACAACCCTCTGTGTGTGTATTCTGTATGTTATGCATTCATTTATATGGAGTTGCGTTAACGGGCCTGTAAAGTTGCAGCGAGAATGTCACTCCCCGCCTTGAGTCCCGAGTCAGTCGGTTTATCCGGATCAGCGAGTCACCTCCATCTGCACCAACACGGAGCCTCCCAATCCCAGCACAGGGAACTAACTGCAGGTGCTGCAATCTAGAGCAAAGCACAAAGTGCTGGAGGAACACAGCGGGGTCAGGCAGCATCTGTAGTCGGGACACTTCTTGACCGATGAAGTAAGGGGTGGGGTAAAGATACAGGTGAAGCTCCCCCTCACCCCTCTTCACCAGCCGTCTCCTCCAACTCCATCGGTGTGAAGAAGGGTCCCCATCCGAAACATCCTCCACACACGCTGCCTGACCCAGTAAGTTCCTCCAGAACTGTGTGCTCGCTCTAGTTTTCCATTCACCCAAATGTAACTGGGCGAGGCTCTATTAGATGGATACAAAAAGCTGGAGTAACTCGGCGGGTCGGGCAGCATCTCTGGAAGGAAGGAAGGGGTGATGTTTCAGGTCGAGTCGCGTCTATGTTCAGTGTAAGCCAGATTGTGGATGATCAGCCACGATCACATTGAATGGCAGTGCTGGTTTGAAGAGCCGTATGGCCTACTCCTGCACTGATTGTCTGTTGTCTATCATCTGCAGTTTCTTCCAACCCTGGCTCTGGTAGAGTTCCACACAAGATGAAGTGGAATTCTCTGTCTTAAAGGCGTGTGAGTTCATCACCGGCAGGTGGGTCATCCCTCTACCTGAGATAACAGGCTCACCACGCTCCGATCACCACCCCATGCTCAGCACCACGCCAGGTATCCCCATTGAGCTCGAGCCAGATGTTATCCCGAAAAATGTGAACTGTACCAAGTCCGAAGAAGGGTCTCGACCTGAAACGTCACCTATTCCTTCTCTCCAGAGATGCTGCCCGTCCTGCTGAGTTACTCCAGCTTTTTGTGTCTTTCTTCAATATGAACTACTATCTACCTCATTGGTGACCCTCGGACTATCTTTGATCCGACTTTGCTGGCTTTACCTTGCACTGAAAGTTATTCCCTCATCATGTATCTACACACTGTAAATGGCTTGGTTGTAATCATGTATTGCCTTTCTGTTGAAACTCGGTACACGTGACAATAAACTAAAACTAACTAACTAACTAACTAACTAACTAACTAACTAACTAACTAACTAACTAACTAACTAACTAACTAACCAACCAACCAACTAACGAACTATAACTAACAAAATAACTAACTAACTAACTAACTAACTAACTAACTAACTAACTTACTAACTAACTAACGACGTTGAAATGAGAAGGTGAACAATGTTGAGACACAACGCCGCCTGTCTTGTACAGAACCACTACACGACAACAACCACTATCTCATCCATGGACAGCGGTGACCAAAGGGTCAACAAACACTATCGGGGTCTCTCTGTCATAAATTCCCAGCCAAGGAATATTTAGCTTTGTAGGAAGGAACTGCGGATGTTGGTTAAACCGAAGATAGACATATAAAGCTAGAGTAAAGGGCCTGTCCCAGCGAGGTGGAGATGCGCTGTGATGGATGTCTGTGTAAATTGTGTTGCGTCTTGGGTCTTTTTTTCTTGTGTGTATGACTGCAGAAACAACATTTCATTTGAGTCTCTATGAGGTTCAAGTGACAAATAAATTGTATTGTGTATTGTGTAGATTAGATTCCTTTATTGTCATTCAGACCTTTCGGTCTGAACGAAATTATGTTGCCTGCAGTCATACACAGAACCAATAAAAACAAAACATACAATAAACACAAATTAAACATCCACCACAGTGAGTTCACCAAGCACATCCTCACTGTGATGGAGGCAAAGTCTTAGTCTCCGTCTCTTCCCTCCTTGTTCTCCCTCTGCGCTGAGGCGATCGATCCAGGCCGGAGATGCCGCCCTCCAGTCCAGCGGACCTCCGTGGTGATGTCGCCGCTACCGAAAGCCGGAACGCCGTCTCCGAGACAGCCCGCCACAGCAACTGCTCCGGGCAGCTGCCCCCGCTCCAGGCCGCCGCCCCAGCTCCGGGTCCCACAGTCTCTGCTCCGGGCCGCCGCCCCAGCTCCGGGTCCCGCAGTCTTCACTCCGGGCAGCCACCCCAGCTCCAGGCCGCTGCCCCAGCTCCGGGTCCCGCAGTCTCAGCTCCGAGCCCCGCTGCATCAGCTCCAGGCCGCCGCCGAAAGCCAGAACGCCGCACCAGCAAATCGGGCCACCGCTGCCTCAGCCCCGAAGACGGCCAGCCTCTCGTTGGTGAGTCCTGGCTGGCTCTGCCTCTGGAGCCTCGGGGTCAGTCGCAGGCTGGAGGCCGCCAGCTCCGCCATTACGTGGCAAAAACAGGAGAGCGGACTATTATCTAAATGATGGCCGATTGGGAAAGGGGGAGATGCAGCGAGACCTGGGTGTCATGGTACACCAGTCATTGAAGGTAGGCATGCAGGTGCAGCAGGCAGTAAAGAAAGCGAATGGTATGTTAGCTTTCATTGCAAAAGGATTTGAGTATAGGAGCAGGGAGGTTCTACTGCAGTTGTACAGGGTCTTGGTGAGACCACACCTGGAGTATTGCGTACAGTTTTGGTCTCCAAATCTGAGGAAGGACATTATTGCCATAGAGGGAGTGCAGAGAAGGTTCACCAGACTGATTCCTGGGATGTCAGGACTGTCTTATGAAGAAAGACTGGATAGACTTGGTTTATACTCTCTAGAATTTAGGAGATTGAGATGGGATCTTATAGAAACTTACAAAATTCTTAAGGGGTTGGACAGGCTAGATGCAGGAAGATTGTTCCCGATGTTGGGGAAGTCCAGGACAAGGGGGCACAGCTTAAGGATAAGGGGGAAATCCTTTAAAACCGAGATGAGAAGAACTTTTTTCACACAGAGAGTGGTGAATCTCTGGAACTCTCTGCCGCAGAGGGTAGTTGAGGCCAGTTCATTGGCTTAATTTAAGAGGGAGTTAGATGTGGCCCTTGTGGCTAAGGGGATCAGGGGGTATGGAGAGAAGGCAGGTACGGGATACTGAGTAGGATGATCAGCCATGATCATATTGAATGGCGGTGCAGGCTCGAAGGGCCGAATGGCCTACTCCTGCACCTAATTTCTATGTTTCTATGTTTCTATTAGGCCTCAGCGCAGACGGAGCCAGAGAAGGGGGATACGACACGAACAAGTTGCACTCCCCCGAAGGAAGAGACAGAGAACATGTTTCACCCCACCCCCCCCTAACACAACCCAACAAACTAAAACTTAACCAAAACAAGACAAAAAAAACAACAGAAAAAAGTAAAGACAGACAGACTGCAGGCGAGCCACAGCTGTTTACAGCGCCGCCACTTCCGGATATCATGAGAAGGCGCTGGAACTGGATTGGCCATATACTGAGAAGAGAACCAGACAGCATCCCAAGAATAGCCCTGCACTGGACACCGGAAGGGAAAAGGAAAAGAGGGAGACCCAAAACCACCTGGCGTCGAACTGTAGAGGAGGAAATGAAAAAAATGGGCCTGACCTGGGGCAGTCCAGAAGCTAGTCCAGAACACACAGGAGTGGAGGACCTTCCTTGCTGCCCTACATGCCAGGAGGCATAATAGGCAGTATGTAAGTAAGCTGAGTGGATAGCGCGCAACAAAAGCATTTCCCTGTACCTCTGCAGATGTGACTATAAACTTAGCTGAAATAAACTAACCTGAAACTCCACACAGACAGCACTGGTGGTCAGGATGGAACCCGGGTCTCTGGCGCTGTGAGGCATCTGCTCTACCAGCTACTCCACTGAATATTGACATACAATTATTTTTGGCAAAGTCAAGAGACTGGGCGCTAAGGGGCACTGAGACGTAAAGGAAGTTAATTCGGTACAGGGAACCGCAGGTGCTGAAATGTTAAGTAGAACACAAAGTGCTGGAGTAACTCAAGGTTCCACATCGTAGTCTGTGGAAGGTTAGATCGCATGGGATCCATGGAGAGATAGCTGACTGGTTATGTGCAAGAAAGAACAGCAGATGCTGGTTTAAATGGAATGTAGACACAAAATGCTGGAGTAACTCAGCTGGTCAGGCAGCATCTCTGGAGAACATGGATAGTTAGTTGTCCAGAGATGCTGCCTGTCCGGCTGATGTTAACCCCTTCGGGTCGAGATCTTTCTTCAGAGCCTAGCTGAATGGATACATTGGCTTCATGGAAGGAAGCAGAGGGTGATGGTGGAAGGTTGCTTCTCAGACTGGAGGCCTGTGACTAGTGGTGTGCCTCAGGGTTTGTTGCTGGGCCCGTTACTGTTTGTCATCTACATCAATGATTTGGATGAGAACATGCAGGGTAAGATTAGCAAGTTTGCAGATGATACAAAAGTGGGTGGTTTTGCAGATAGTGAAGATGGTTGTGAAAAATTGCAGCAGGAACTTGATCGATTGGCCAGGTGGGCTGAGGGGTGGTTGATGGAATTTAATACAGAGAGGTGCGACGTGTTCCATTTTGGGAAGTCTAACACAGGCAGAACCTACAGTGAATGGTAGGCCTCTGGGGAGTGTTGTAGAGCAGAGGGATCTAGGATTGCAAGTACTGCAAAAAGTTGTCAACACTGTCCAGTCCATCGTGCGTTCTGACCTCCAAAAGGCAGCCAGCAACATCAGAGACCCACACCACCCTGGCCTCAAGCTTCTTCTTCTTTTTGCGTATGGCGTGCACAGCCTAAAGTTGTAGGACAACTTGTTCTATTTGACCTTATTTGATTGTGCACACCAGGTCGGTTGAAACAGGGCGGACCACGTGAAGGTTGCAATCTCCCACCCTGGCCACACGCTCATCTCACCACTGCCACAGGGAAGGAGGTACAGGAGCCTGAAAACTGTAACGTCCGGGTTCAGGAACAGCTTCTTCCCTACAGCCAATTGGCTATTAAACACCACAATCTCAAATAAGCTCTGAACGACATATTGTTATTGTTAGTTGTTGTTTCTGTGTCCATGTGGGTATGTGTATATATACACACACTGAACTTTTTTCTCGTTTATTATATAGTTTACAGTGTACTATGTTTACATTTTCTGTTGTGCTGCTGCAAGGAAGAATGTCATTGTTCTTCGTGGGACATATGACAATAAAACACTCTTGACTCGTGACATAGTTCCTTGCAAGTGACATTGCATGTAGATAGTAGGTCAGGCAGCATCTCTGGGGAAAAGAAATAGGTGACCCTTCGGGTCAGGACCCTTCATCAGACTCACAATGTTACCTCCAGAGATGCTACCTGACCCGCTGAGTTACTCCAGCATTCCAGGTCTCGGTGAAAACCAGCATCTGCAGTTCCTTCTTTCAAAAAGGCTTTTGTCACATTGGTCTTCATCAGTCAGCGTATTGAGTATAGAGGTTGGGAGGTCATGTTGCAGTTGTATAAGACGTTGGTGGGGCCGCATTTAGAGTATTGTGTTCAGTTCTGGGCACCATGTTATAGGAAAGATGTTGTCAAGCTGGAAAAGGCACAGAGAAGAAATTGACGAGGATGTTGCCAGGACTAGAGGGTGTGAGCTATAGGGAGAGGTTGAGTAGGCTGGGACTCTATTCCTTGGAGCGCAGGAAGATGAGGGGTGATCTTATAGAGGTGTATAAAATCATGAGAGAAATTGATCAGGTAAATGCACAGAGTCTCTTGCCCAGAGTAGGGGAATCAAGAACCAGAGGACACGAGTTGAAGATGAGAGGGGAAAGATTTAATAGGAACCCGAGGGGTAAAGTTTTCACACAAAGGGTAGTGGGTGTATAGAATGAGCTGCTGGAGGAGGTAGTTGAGGCAGCTACTATCATGACGTTTAAGAAACATTTGGACGGGTACATATCTGGGACAGGTTTGGAGGGATATGTACCAAGGTGAGACTAGAGTAGATGGGGCATCTTGGTGGGCGAGTAGGGCCGAAGGGCCTGTTTCCGTGCTGTATGACCATGTCTCCACGGGTCAGGCAGCGACTGTCGAGGGAACATTTCTAGGTCGGGACCCTTCCTCAGAGCAGGGCGGGTGGAGACGAGGTCTCGCCGCCGGCACGGGAGACAGACAGACACAGACACAGACACAGACACAGACACAGACACAGACACAGGCACAGGCGCGCACACACACACACACGCACGCACACACGCACACACACACACACACACACACCCGGAACGGGCCGCTTCAGATTTGCAACATTTCTGCTAAACAGGCGGATTAAGGAGAAGGTCCTGAGATAAGGATTAGCACAAGAGTAAGGCGCATCGGCCATCCATTATTAAAGGAAAGACCTAAATCTCTCGTTACAAGCTGTTCCCCGGGATTAACCAAATAATAACTTTCATTTGGGATAATTGTCATTTGGATGTCCGGAGCATTTGCTGCTTGTTGTCCATCATTACTCTCTGTCCGTTTACCAAATCACTCGCGTGCATTTCACCGTCAGATTGTCAAGAAATTACTCCTTATTAAAACATCTTTTTTATCAGTTAACCCCTTCATAAACGCGCCGTGTTCTTCCTCCGTGAAAGGAGAGTTTACTTGACCTATGATCGCCCATTCTTCATTTAAAGAGAATGTGCCGCCATATAACCATATAACAATTACAGCACAGAAACAGGCCATCTCGGCCCTTCTAGTTCGTGCTGAACACTTACTCTCAACTAGTCCCATCTACCTGCACTCAGTCCATAACCCTCCATTCCTTTCCCGTCCATATACCTTTCCAATTAATTTTTAAATGATAAAATCGAACCTGCCTGCACCACTTCCACTGGAAGCTCATTCCACACAGCTACCACTCTCTGAGTAAAGAAGTTCCCCCTCATGTTACCCCTAAACTTCTGTCCCTTAATTCTCAAATCATGTCCTCTTGTTTGAATCTTCCCTACTCTCAATGGAAAAAGCTTATCCACGTCAACTGTCTATTCCTCTCATCATTTTAAAGACCTCTATCAAGTCCCCCCTTTAACCTTCTGCGCTCCAAAGAATAAAGACCTAACTTGTTCAACCTTTCTCTGTAAGTTAAGTGCTGAAACCCAGGCAACATTCTAGTAAATCTCCTCTGTACTCTCTCTATTTTGTTGACATCCTTCCTATAATTTGGCGACCAAATTTGTACACCATACTCCAGAATTGGTCTCACCAATGCCTTGTACAATTTTAACATTACATCCCAACTTCTATACTCAATGTTCTGATTTATAAATCAGTTTGAAGAAGGGTCCCGAGTCCCGACGCGAAACGTCGTCTGTCCATTCCCTCCACACGTGCTGCCCGACCCGCTGAGTACCTCCAGCACTGTGTGTAGCTGAGTATAGCCACACACGAGTACCTCCAGCTTTTTCCACTGAGAGTAGGGAAGATTCAAACAAGAGGAATATGATTTGAGAATTAAGGGACAGAAGTTTAGGGGTAACATGAGGGGGAACGTCTTCACTCAGAGAGTGATAGCTGTGTGGAATGAGCTTCCAGTGGAAGTGGTGTAGGCAGGTTCGATTTGATCATTTAAAAATAAATTGGATAGGTATATGGATGGGAAAGGAATGGAGGGTTATGGTCTGAGTGTAGCTAGACGGGACTAGGTGAGAGTAAGTGTTCGGCACGGACTAGAAGGGCCGAGATGGCCTGTTTCCGTGCTGCAATGGTTATATGGTTATATGGAGCCCCTTTTATCTCGGGCTTGGAAACTGAAGTACTGGAGGCTGGAGGGCATAGGTTCAAGGCGAGAGGGACAAACTTTGAAGCAGAAGTGCGGGGGGGGGGGGGGGGGGGGCCCGGGAACGTGCTGGGGGGGGGGGTGGTGGTGGTGGAGGTGATTGCGTTTTGTGGCATTTTAAGAGGATTTTGGATAGGCACATGGATAAACAGGGATTGGAGGGATATGGATTATTCGCGGGCAGAACTAAAGTAGAATTAGGCCGTTCAGCCCATCAAGTCAACTCCACCATTTAATCAAGTGATCTATCTCTCCCTCCTAACCCCATTCTCCTCCATTCTCCCCCGACACCCGTACTAATCAATAATCTATCCATCTCAAAAATATCAATTGACTTGGCCTCCACAGCCGTCGGTGGCAAATAATTCCACAGATTCACCACCCTCTGACTAAAGAAATTCCTCCTCATCTCCTTCCTAGAGGAACGTCCTTTTACTCTGAGGCTGTGCACTCTGGTCCTAGACTCTCCCACTAGTGGAAACATCCTCTCCACACCCACTCTATCCAAGACTGTTTGATGAGATCAGTTTAACTTGGCATCATGCTGGGCGCTAGTATTGTGGGCCGAATGGCCCGTTGCTGTGCAATAACGTGTTCCATGATTCCCCCAACTTTCAATTAGCACCCTCTAATGAAGGTCATTCTTGTAGGAAGCGGGGAGATGAAAAGAGAAATCTCCAGACTTTCACCCGGGCTCTGAACAGATATTACAACCGCCCTGCAGTAATGCAAATCCTTCAAATTTCTTGCTGGAACACACCACCGGCGGATAAACCCCTAATTTTTTGACGTTGCCACGAAAATCAGCTTAATTCCTGCAGTTTATATGTGAGGTAGATCCGGGGCTGATTGGTACTTTAATTGTGTAAGTCTGTTGCAACAGAAAAAAAAAGATTAAACGCACAAGCGGCTGATCCAACAAAACGCATCTCGTTGAGAGAGTGTTCCCCTTCGGGACTGCTAATGAGAAAATGGCAACGCAACTTAATTGAAACGCAAGCTGCTGTTTTCATTTGAGGCTTTTTGAGTGAAGCTGATTGCAATGCATTGGCTCATCTGATCAAGATTCCCAGGATTAAACTAATCAGTGAATCTTTCTCTATTCATTACCCCGGGAAGATTACCTGCCAAACCGCGACTATATTAATCCCTCAAAGAAGCACAACGTCAAAAAATCGCTGCTCGCCCTAATTTCCTTCCCCAATCCGTCCCTTCCTTGTTTGCCGCCTGTAAATCTGGTGCCTGATAGAATTCAATATAGACTGTGCAAACGTCCGGAAACACTGCCTCTCCACTCCCCTCACAGAGGCTGCCTGTCCCGCTGAATTCCTCCAGCACTCTGCATTTTGCTCGGGATTCCAGCATCTGCAGTTCCCTGTTTCTCCATGTTACCGCTCAGCTGTGAGAGTCCCTCCGCCACTGCTCCCACTCCCAGATTCCTGCTGTTCTTCTCACATTAGTGTGAAGAATCAAGGACCAGTCGCACCCCTCTCCTTCCTCCCTCCCTCTCCCATCAGGCAAGAGGTACACAAGTGTGAAAACGCACACCTCCAGAGTCAGGGAGAGTGTCTCCCCAGCTGTTATCAGGCAACTGAACCATCCTATCACCACCTAGAGAGCAGTCCTGGCTTCCCACCTTGCTCGGACTATCTTTACTGGAACATGCACTAAACGTTATTCCCTTTATCATGTATCTGTACATTGTGGACGGTTTGAGTGTAATCATGTATCGTCTTTTTGCTGACACAACAAAAAAGCTTTTCACTGTACATGTGGCAATAACAAACAAAATTAAACTAGATGGATTCCAGCCAGAAATGTAGCCTGCCCATTCCTTCCACAGATGCTGCCTGACCCGCTGAGTGTGTGTGGCCAGTTACTGGGAATATGGAATGCAAGGAGCCATCCAGACTGGGCGGAAAGTGGAAGCTGCCACTGAGTGGAGATAACTGTGAGCTGTGCCTAACCCACAGCTCCTACACCTCATCTCCACCCAAGAATCGTTAATTTGCATGTTCCACTTGGGCTAACAATGGAAGATTGGGATGAAGAGTTTCAGATTCCCACTGGAAAGATACAGTGTGAAATCAATTCCCACTGGAAAACATGTCCAGAATCGGACCACCTCCACTTTTATCTACTGAAATTGTTATTAGGTTCTTAGCTTCAGCTCTGTATTGAAGCTTCCCCTCTGTTATCAGGCTTCTGAACAGCCCTTCCATAAGCTAGTGTACTGTCCAATTCACCTCCACCCCATTGCAGACATTGGACTGTATCCATAGAACTGGTGTGCTATGATGCTGAGAACTATATTCTCTGAAGAAGGGTTTCGGCCCGAAACGTTGCCTATTTCCTTCGCTCCTTAGATGCTGCTGCACCCACTGAGTTTCTCCAGCACCTTTGTCTACCAACTATATTCTCTATATTGCCAACTATATTGGTCCGATGAAGGGTCCCAACCCGAAACATCACCCATTCCTTTGATCCAGAGATGCTGACTGACCCACTAAGTTACACCAGCTTTGTGTCTATCTTCAGTTTAAACCAGGATCTGCAGTTCCTTGTTTAAGAGATGCTGCCTGTCCTCCATCCAGGTTTTGTGTCTATCTGCTGTTCCTTCCTACACAATTTTACAATCTGTATCATCCCCTTTGCTCTACCTAGTGTACATGAGCTTGAACTGATAATATTTATGTATACTAGATTGGTATAGCAAGCAAAATAAAGTTTTTTTACTGTACCTCGGTATACGTGACAATAATGAATCTAAATCTAAACCAATAATAAATCGAAATCTTGACATAAATCATAACAGTCTGAGCAATGCATGACGTTTACCACCGACATGTACCGGAGGACAGAGGATCTAAGGGGGAGAGGAACTGAAAGAAATTTTCATTAGGCGAGAAATAGTATTGGGTAGGCTAATGGGACTGAAGGATGATAAATCCCCTGGGCCTGATGGTCTGCATCCCAGGGTCCTCAGGGAGGTGGCTCTAGAAATAGTGCACGCATTGGTGATCATTTTCCAATGTTCAATAGATTCAGGATCAGTTCCTGTGGATTGGAGGATAGCTAATGTTATCCCACTTTTCAAGAAAGGAGTGAGAGAGAAAACGGGGAATTACAGACCAGTTAGCCTGACTTCGGTGGTGGGAAAGATGCTGGAGTCAATTATTAAATGTGTAATAATGGGGCATTTGGATAGCAGTAAAAGGATTAGTCCAAGTCAACATGGATTTATGAAAGGGAAATCATGCTTGATTAATCTTCTGGAATTTTTTGAGGATGTGTCAAGTAAAATGGATGAAGGGGATCCAGTGGATGTAGTGTATCTAGACTTTCAGAAAGCCTTTGATAAGGTCCCGCACGGGAGACTAAAATTAGAGCACTTGGTATTGGGGGTAGGGTGTTGACATGGATAGAAAATTGGTTGGCAGACAGGAAGCAAGGAGTAGGTGTGAACGGGTCCTTTTCAGAATGGCAGGCAGTGGCGAATGGAGTGTCGCAAGGCTCGGTGTTGGGGCCGTAACTGTTTACCATATATATTAATGATTTGGAAAAGGGAATTAGGAGCAACACTAGCAAGTTTGCGGATGACACAAAGCTGGGTGGCAGTGTGAACTGTGAAGAGGATGTTAGGATGTTGCAGGGTGACCTGAACAGGTTGAGTGAGTGGGCAGATGCGTGGCAGATGCAGTATAATATAAATAAATGTGAGGTTATCCACTTTGGCGGCAAAAACAAGGGGGCATATTATTATCTCAATGGGGTTAGGTTAGGTAAGGGGGAGGTGCAGCGAGACCTGGGTGTCCTTGTACACCAGTCACTGAAAGTTGGCGTGCAGGTACAGCAGGCAGTGAAGAAAGCTAATGGAATGTTGGCCTTCATAACAAGAGGATTTCAGTATAGGAGTAGAGAGGTTCTTCTGCAGTTGTATAGGGCTCTGGTGAGACCACATCTGGAGTATTGCGTACAGTTTTGGTCTCCTAATTTGAGGAAGGACATCCTTGTGATTGTGGCAGTGCAGCGTAGGTTCATGCGATTGATCCCTGGGATGGTGGGACTGTCATATGGGGAAAGATTGAAAAGACTAGGCTTGTATTCACTGGAGTTTAGAAGAATGAGGGGGGATCTTATAGAAACATATAAAATTATAAAAGGACTGGACAAGCTAGATGCAGGAAAAATGTTCCCAATGTTGGGCGAGTCCAGAACCAGGGGCCACAGTCTTAGAATAAAGGGGAGGACATTTAAGACTGAGGTGAGAAAAAGGTTTTTGTGAATTTGTGGAATTCCCTGCCACAGAGGGCAGTGGAGGCCAAGTCACTGGATGGATTTAAGAGAGAGTTAGATAGAGCTCTAGGGGCTAGTGAAGTCAAGGGATATGGGGAAAGGCAGGCACGGGTTATTGATAGGGGACGATCAGCCATGATCGCAATGAATGGCGGAGCTGGCTCGAAGGGCTCCTGCACCTATTTTCTATGTTTCTATGTTTGGAGTTTAATTCTGCTATGATACAATAAGTATCCCCTGACATCCATCTAAAGAAGGGTCTCAACCTGAAACATCACCCATTCCTTCTCTCCAGAGATGCTGCCTGTCCCGCTGAGTTACTCCAGCTTTTTGTGTCTCCCTTGGATTAAAAGCAGCATCTGCAGTTCTTTCCTACACACTATACAATGTGTTGCACATGCTGAGGGTGGCCTGTGGATGTTTCCCAGTCGAGGTTGCTCACACGTCAGTGCAGACACACACGGAGCAGGCCAGTGTGGAAGTGAATCTCTGGGCCTTGCTAACAAACCAGCCATTGTGCTCACTGTCCCCTCACCCATTGCTCTGTGACTCATGTTTAATAGTCGGTAATGAGACGAACAAACGAGGGCTAATTCAGAAACGTCAGGCCACTGTATTCCTGGGAACTCCCGCAGACTCGAATGTCAAACTATTTCACATCAATGCTGCATAATTGCCAGCCCAGGAGGTGAACTCGGAAAAGAATTACCACCAGACTCAGGAACAGCTTCTTCCCCTCTGTATCAGACTTGCATACGCTCGGGAACTGCCCAATTCATCTCCACCCCATTGTAGACATTGGACTTTGTCTCTGGAACTGGTGCGCTACAATGCTGAGAACTATATTTTGCACTCTGGTATTTTACTGATATTATTTAGATTAAACAAAGTACATGATCAGGCTTGTTTAGCCCACAATGTCTGTGCAGAACATGATGCCAAGCCCATGTCTTATCTGCCTGCACATAAGCCATATTCCTACATTCCCTGTATACCCATGTACCTATTCAAAAGTCTCTTAAACGCCACTATTGTATCTGATTCCACCACCACTGCCAGCAGCTTGTTCCCGGCACTCATCACCCTCCGTGTAAACAAACCATCTCCACACATCTCCTTGAAACCTTGCCCCTCTCAGCTTAAAGCTACGCCGACTAGTCTTTGATGTTTCCATCCTGGGAACAAGGTTCCGACTGTTTACCCTATCTATACCTCTCGTCATTTTATATACTTTTACGAGGCCTCCCCACATCCAAAGCAAACAATCCAAGTCTGTCCAACCTCTCCCTGTAGCAAATACCGTCTAATTCAGGCAGCATTCTGATAAACCTCCTCTGCACCCTCTCCAAAGCCTCTGTATCTATATCACGCAGGGTATGTCAACAGCCTTCCTGCGCCCCCACCAATCCTGATGTCATCTGCAAAACTTGCTAACTAACCTGCCTGCTTTTATGTGCAAGTCATTTATGTATATCACAAAACAGCAGAGGTCACAAACGTCACCCATTTCTTCACTCCAGAGATGTTGCCTGTTCCACAAACTACTCCAGTATTTTGTGTCTATCTTCGGTAAAGACCAGCATCTGCAGTTCCTTCCCACACAGCAGTGGGCCCAGCACAGATCCTTGTAAATGTCTGAAGAAGGCTCTTGACCCGAAATGTCACCCATTCCTTTTCTCCAGAGATGCTACCTGTCCCGCTGAGTTACTCCAGCATTTATAACCATATAACCATATAACAATTACAGCACGGCCCTTCTAGTCCATGCCAAACTCTTATTCTCACCTAGTCCCATCTACCTGCACCCAGACCATAACCCTCCATTCCTTTCCCATCCATATACCTATCCAATTTATTTTTAAATGATAAAATCCAACCTGCCTCCACCACTTCCACTGGAAGCTCATTCCACACAGCTACCACTCTCTGAGTAAAGAAGTTCCCCCTCATGTTACCCCTAAACTTCTGTCCCTTAATTCTCAAGTCATGTCCTCTTGTTTGAATCTTCCCTACTCTCAATGGAAAAAGCTTATCCACGTCAACTCTGTCTATCCCTCTCATAATTTTAAAGACCTCTATCAAGTCCCCCCTTAACCTTCTGCGCTCCAAAGAATAAAGACCTAACTTGTTCAACCTTTCTCTGTAACTTAGGGGCTGAAACCCAGGCAACATTCTAGTAAATCTCCTCTGTACTCTCTCTATTTTGTTGACATCCTTCCTATAATTAGGCGTCCAAAATTGTACACCATACTCCAGAATTGGCCTCACCAATGCCTTGTACAATTTTAACATTACATCCCAACTTCTATACTCAATGCTCTGATTTATAAAGGCTAGCACACCAAAAGCTTTCTTTAACACCCTATCTACATGAGATTTTGTCTCTATCTTCAGTATAATCCACCATCTGCAGTTTCTTCCTAAACAGGAGCGGTCCCAGCATAGATTACTGTAAATTAATTATTCCCGGTCGAGATCCTGACCCTCTATCTCCAACACACTTGTGTGCTGTTGGATTCTGTGTAAGGTAGTGCCATATCTCTGCTCAAAGAGTTGTACTGATTGGGATCTTCCACTGGAATCACTGCAGGAATCCAGTGCTGTTCCACATACTGTTAGGGTTACAGAAGGATTTCGTCAACTGCATGTTTTACACCTGAGTTAAAGCGTTTTACCACAACACACTTTTACCCCGATTTGCAGAAATGATTTCCATAATGTAGCTCCTGACATGACCAGGATGTTATATACATTCTTTAAAAACATTGAACATTAAAAATCAAAAACATAAGAAAGCAGATGCTTGGAATCCAAAACAAGGTGCTGGAAATCCTCAGCGGGTTTAGTTTCTATTAGTTTAGAGATACAGCGTGGAAACAGGTCCACCGAGTGTGCACCAACCAGCGATCCCCGCACACTTTCACATTTACACCAAGCCAATTAACCTACAAACCTGTACATCTTTGGAGTGTGGGAGTGAACCGAAGATCTCAGAGAAAACCCACGCAGGTCACGGGGAGAAGGTATAAACTCCGTACAGACAGCACCCGTAGTCGGGATTGAACTCGGGTCTCTGGCGCTGTGAGCACTGTAAGGCAGCAAGTCTACCACTACACCATGGTGCCACTCTAGAGGTGAGGCAGTATCTGTATTAAGAGCCACATTCAATGGTTGTGTGTGTGTGTGTGTGTGTGTGTGTGTGTGTGTGTGTGTGTGTGTGTGTGTGTGAGTGCGTGCGTGCGTGCGTGCGCGTGCATGTGTGCGTGTGTGCAGCGTGTGTGTGTGTGTGTGTGTGTGCGTGTGTGTGTGTGTGTGTGTGTGTGTGTGTGTGTGGTGTGTGTGTGTGTGTGTGTGCGTGTGCGTGTGTGTGTGTGTGTGTGGTGTGGCCTTTCTTGCCAACTGTTCTCTCTTTGCAGAGATGCTTCAATGGTTCTTTATTGTCACAGCACGGTGACATTCATTCGCACTTCCCACAAGTGCCATGTTTTGCCGCCATCTACAAAGAAAAAGTCCAAAGTCCAGTCCACGTGGTGGAAGGCCAGGCTGCTGCAGACCCGACTGCCTCTGTGTCCTGGCAGTGCCTCCTGCAGCCATCCTTACACTTGCTGGAGGCAATACCCCACTCCCTCTCCTACACCTGCTGTTCTACCCACAGTGCGTGCCCACAAACTGCAGCGAGATAGAGTCACACACACCACAGAAGCAGGCCCTTCAGCCCAACTCCCCCATGCTGACCAACATGCCCCATCTACATGAGTCCCATTTTCGTGCATCCCTCTAAACCTTTCCTATCCATGAACCTGTCCAAGTGTCTTTGAAATGTTGCCACAGTACCAGCCTCAACTACCTCCTCTAGCAGCTTATTCATACACCCACCCTCTATGTAAAAAAGTTGCCCTTCAGGCTCCATTTAAATCTTTCCCCTCTCACCTATGTCCTCTGGTTCGATATTCTACTTCTCTGGCTAAAAGGCTTTGTGCATCTACCCAATCTATTCCTCTCATGATTTTGTACACCTCTCTCAGATCTTGCGTACGGCGTGCACAGCCTAAAGTTGTAGGACAACTTGTTCTATTTGATCTTGTTTGATTGTGCACGGCAGGTTGATTGCATTGGTCGAAACAGGGCGGACCACGTGAAGGTTGCAATCTCCCTCCCCAGATCACCGCTCATCCTCCTGCGCTCCAAGGACCAGAGTCCCAGCCTGCTCAACCTCTCCCTGTAGCTCAGGCCCTCGAGTCCTGACAACGTCTTCATAAATCTACTCGGTGCCCGTTCCAGCTTAACAACACGCTTCTGATAAGCAGGGTGTCAGAGGGACATGCCCTGCTCTTGTGGGTGATGATGCCGCCCACCAGAGCAGGCAGACGGAGCCTGGTTAAAGCCTGGGTCTGAGAGAGTGTGGATGGAGACAAGCGGCAGGTCTGCCTCAGAGACCATGTAAGCCACAGCAGACCGGACGATTTACTGTGGCTGCGTAAGTCAGATCCTGTTTTAATTATGGACGATTCCCGGATATTTAATCGCCGTTTGGGGATTTCCATTCGTAATTCCTTCATTTTCCTGAAAACTATAAACTGGTGGCATGCCTACTGAGGCGTTTTGGCCAATAAAAGTGGGTTAATCAGCTGGACTTAACTCTTCTGTTTAATGCACTTACCAATGTTAATTTTTCCATGGACAAAATGAGGGCACATTACCAGTAATTGCTTTAAACTGCTTAATGAGCAATAAATTAGGCTGCCTTCACCCATAATTACTGAGAGGATACAGCTTGTGTTTATGTTGGGTGTGATGACATCACTGGATAGAATATCCAGGGTGGTGTGGGTTTTTGATGATGCTGGTTGCCTTTTTTGGCAGCGCCTCCAGTAGATCCCGTCGATGGTGGGGAGGTTAGTAGCTGTGATGGACCGGGCAGTGTCTGCTGATTCCTACATTCCTGGGCGTTCAAATGACCAAACCAGGCCGTGGTGCAATCAGTCAGTTTGGTCTCTACCGTTCAGTATAAGTTCAACAGAATAGTCATTGACATACCGACTGAATCTCCTCCATCTTCTATAGGGAGTAGAAACATTGCTGGGCTTTTATTGTGACTACATCAATGCGCTGGGTGGGTCCAGGAGTGATCTTCAGAGATATGATATGCACTGTAGTGGGCGGCTCTCTCCACCACTGTCCCATCAATGAAGTGTGGGTTGTGGATCATCAGCCTTCTCTCCCTGAAGTTCAAGGATCCACAAAGCTGTCTTCATGGATGGTGTTTAAGAAGGAACTGCAGATGCTGGAAAATCGAAGGTACACAAAAAACCTGGAGAAACTCAGCGGGTGCAGCAGCATCTATGGAGCGAAGGAAAAAGGCAACGTTTCGGGCCGAAACCCTTGGTTGGTCGGCAGTGGAGAGAGTCAGGCTAGGGCCCCGAATGATCAAAGACCCACTTCACCCAATCATCTCCTTGGTCATGCCGACGTTGAGACGAGATTGTTGTCCTGACGCCGTTTTAAAAAGGACACCAGATTGTGAATGAGGTCGATTACATCTTCAGACGGACCAAACCTTCTAATCCCTGGAAACGGGCAGATTAATTACCAGAAGGTTCATGTGAAAGAGAAATGGAGAAGATTAAACTTTCGAAAAACACGTGCTCGGTCCGCCAAGGCCTGCTGTATATCCCGGTTGTCAACCAGTCTATCTCCCCTTCCCATTCCCATATTGGCCTCTCTGGCCTGGGACTCCTCCATTGCCAGAGTAAGGCCACATGCTAACTGGAGGAAACAGCACCGCACGTTCCGCATGGGTAGCTTACAACCCGTTGTTACGAACATTGAATTCTTTACTTTTAAGTAACTAACAAACAACACACCTTTTTATTTCCCCCTCTCTTCCCTGTGCCCCACTTGGATGCACGCGCATTTCTCCCACTAACCCAGCCCCCTTTCCCCAGTCTCCTCCACTCTACTACAATGTCTGAAGAAGGGGGGGGTCACCTATCCATGTTCACCTATCCATGTTCTCCACAGATGCTGCCTGACCCACTGAGTTACTCCAGCACTGTGTGAAACGTCACCTATCCATGTTCTCCACTGATGCTGCCTGACTGATGCCCGCTGAGTTACTCCAGCACTCTGTGAAACGTCACCTATCCACGTTCTCCACAGATGCTGCCTGACCCACTGAGTTACTCCAGCACTCTGTGAAACGTCACCTATCCATGTTCTCCAGAGATGCTGCCTGTCCCGCTGAGTTACTCCAGCACTGAGTGAAACGTCACCTATCCACTCCACAGATGCTGCCTGACCCACTGAGTTACTCCAGCACTCTGTGAAATGTCACCTATTCATGTTCTCCACAGATGCTGCCTGACCCACTGAGTTACTCCAGCACTCTGTGAAATGTCACCTATCCATGTTCTCCAGAGATGCTGCCTGACCCGCTGAGTTACTCCTGCAGTTTGTGCCTCTGTTTGTAAACCAGTATCCTTGTGTCTGTTCCTTGTGTCTGCTACTTTAGTTGTTATATTTTGGCTTGAACCAGTGAGGAGAGGAATTGCCGACCTAGTTGAAAGAGTCATAGAGTGGTCTTGTGATACAGCGTGGAAACAGGCCCTTCAGCCCAACTTGCTCACACCAGCCAACATTTCCCAGCTACACTAGTCCCACCTGCCTGTGTTTGGTCCATATCCCTTCAAACCTGTCCTTTCCATGTACCAGTCTAACTGTTTCTTAAATGTTGGGATAGTCCCAGCCTCAACTACCTCCTCTGACAGCTTGTCCCATACACCCACCATGCTCTGTGTGAAAAAATTGCCCCTCAGGTTCCTATTAAATCTTTTCCCCTCCACCTTGAACCAATCGCCTCTTGTCCTCGATTCCCCTACTCTGGCAAGAGACTGTGCATCTACCCGATTTATTCCACTCATGATTTTATACATCTCAATAAGATCACCCCTCATCCTCCTGCACTCCAGGAATATAGTCCCAGCCTCCTCAACCTATCCCTATAGCTCACACCCTCTAGTCCTGGCTGGACTAAAATGTATCTCCATTGTTCATAATCTAAATGACACGACCCTTCCTGCAAGTGTAGGTGTCTCTTGTTCATTGGCTTCAGTTTCCGTGGGGGGGATTAACCATTAGCAGGCTCTAGATGACAGTTTGTTCTTAAACACTTTAATTAAAACAAACACTGCTGACCACAGATACAAAGAACAAAGACCCTCAAAAGTTAATATAACATTCTTTCAATTGGTTGGGAGAAAAATGGTTTTCTCATCTCGGTCCTAAAAGATTTCCCCCTTATCCTTAAACTATGACCTTGGTCTGGACTTCCCCAACATCGGGAACAGTCTTCCTGCATCTAGCCTGTCCAACCCCTTAAGAATTTTGTAAGTTTCTATAAGATCCCCCCTCAATCTTCTAAATTCTAGTGAGTACAAGCCAAGTCTATCCAGTCTTTCTTCATATGAAAGTCCTGACATCCCAGGAATCAGTCTGGTGAGCCTTCTCTGCACTCCCTCTATGGCAAGAATGTCTTTCCTCAGATCAGGAGACCAAAACTGTACACAATACTCCAGGTGTGGTCTCACCAAGACCCTGTACAACTGGAGTAGAACCTCCCTGCTCCTATACTCAAATCAAATCAATTTCAGGTGGAGATGTTTCTTCAGTCTGAAGACCCCTTCTTCAGTCTTTTCCCAGGGAATGTAATTATTACACTAGAGGGAATGGGCTTAAGGTGAGAGGGGAGAGAATTTAGTGGGACCTCAGGGCCAATTCTTTTTCAAAGACTTTTGGACAGATATGCAGATAGGAACGGAAGAGCCTAAGGGCCAAATGCAGGCAAATGGAACTAGCCCAATGTGCCAACTTGGTCACATGGATAATGTGGATGAAGGGCTTGTTTTCATGTTGTATGGCTCAATATCTCCTTCAGAGGATGGGGGGAGGAGGGAGGAGAGGGGGGAGGGAGGAGGGGGAGGGGGATGGGGGGGGAGGGGCAGAGGAGGGGGAGGAGGGAGGAGGAGGAGGAGGAGGAGGAGGAGGGAGGAGGAGGAGGAGGAGGAGGAGGAGGAGGAGGAGGAGGTATTCACATACAAGGAATGTGCCTTCGTGCTTTGCTCGCAAGTAACAACATGGCATGCAGTGACAGTTAGAAATGACACATAAAACATTAAAAATTAATAATAAAACATTATCGAATAAACATGTTAATTAAATAAAACACCAGAGCAAAAGGAGGCTACAGATTATTGAGTTATTGGTTATTGAGTAGAGCAACTACTCGTGGATAAAAACTGTCTTTATGTCTGGTTGTGGCAGCTTTGACAGTCCGGAGTCGCCTTCCAGAGGGAAGTGATTCAAAGAGTTTGTGGCCAGGGTGACGGGTCATAGATGATCTTGCCCGCTCGCTTCCTGGTCCTTGCAGTGTACAGTTCATCAATGGAGGGAAGGTTGCAGCCAATAACCTTTTCTGCTGATCGGACGATTCGCTGCAGCCTCCAGGTGTCGTGCTTGGTGGCTGAGCCAAACCAGACCATGATGGAGAAGGTGAGGACAGACTCTACGATGGCCGTGTAGAATTGGACCATCATTGGCTGTGGCAGATTGTGCTTCCTCAGCTGCCGCAGGAAGTACATCCTCTGTTGTGCCTTTTTGACTGTGGAGTCGATGGTGGTCAACCATTTCAAGTCCTTGGAGATGATGGTTCCCAGGAACTTAAAAGACTCCACAGATGTGACTGTTGTGTTGTTGATGGTGAGTGGGGTGAAGGGAGGGGGAGCTCTCCTAAAGTCTACAATCAATTCCACTGTCTTAAGAGCATTGAGGTCTCGGTTGTTGCGATGGCACCAGGCCGCCAGCTGTGACACTTCCTGTCTGTAGGCAGATTCCTCCCCATCCTGGATCAGTCCAATCAGGGTTGTGTCATCCGCAAACTTGAGAAGCTTGACAGAGGTGTCCGTGGAGGTGCAGTCGTTGGTGTAGAGAGACTAGAGGAGAGGAGAGAGTACGCAGCCTTGCGGTGCTCCTATGCTGAGGGTTTGCGGGTCCAAGATGTGCTTTCCCAGCCTCACATGCTGCTTCCTGTCTGTCAGGAAGTCAAGTCAAGTCAAGTCAAATTTGTCACATACACATGATGTGCAGTGAAATGAAGTGGCAATGCTCGCGGGAACAACAAAACAACCAAACAAATTATAAACACAATCATAACACACATATTATTTTACATAATAAATAATAGAAGGAAAACGTTCTGTACAGTTAGTCCCTGGTGAGAAAGGCGTTTACAGTCCTATTTGCCTCTGGGAAGAAACTCCTTCTCAACCTCTCCGTTCTCACTGCATGGCAACGGAGGCATTTGCCTGACCGTAGTGGCTGGAACAGTCCGTTGCAGGGGTGGAAGAGGTCTCTCATGAATTTTGTTTGTTTTGCTCTGAGAGGTATATAGTTCCTGCAGGGGGGTGAGTGTGTGCTCATAGTGCGTTTCGGCTGAACGCACTACTTCTGCGGCCTTCTTGTCCATTGGCAGAGTGCATGATGAGGTTTCCCCCAAGAGCCTCACCCGCCCATGCTGCGTAAAAGCCACTGGAGGATCCTCGGAGACACTCTTTCCTCATTGCCTGAGTTGGTGATGCCTTGCCTTACTCACCAGTGCTGAGGGGTGTGATGACCATGTCATATCCTCAGAGATGTGGACGCCCAGATATTTAAAACAGTTCACCCTGGTGATCCACCGACAGAGGGGTTCAGGCACAGTCAACTCGGAAAGTTTGGAGTGTAGTAGCTCTGGCACAATGGTGTTGAATGCAGAGCTAAACTCATCTTGGTCGGCATGGACAGGTTGGGCGAAAGACCCTGTTGCCCAGCTGTGTGACTCTAAAGCACCATATGAAGGTGGTACTTCAGGAAGTGAGAGATGACAGCATCCAACTGAACAAACGTATTGGCACTTTGATCCATCGCACCATGTACATGGTCAGCTCCAACCAGAACCTGACACCTCTGCTCTTTGGCCATTCTAAGCGGACAGTATGTGGGCCAGCCCTGGATTTCCTACAAGCCCTGGGCATTATTTAGCAGCTCTGTTACTATGCTGAGTTTAAAAGTCCTGTCCCACTGAATGAGTTCATTCAAGTGCTCTCCCGAGTTTAAAAAAAAAATCAAACCGTGGAAAGCACGTAGAATGAACGTAGCAGGAACGTCAGAGCTCGGGACGTCTCCTAGCGACTCGTAACACTAAACGCAGGTACTCAGGAAACGCGGTAAGCTCGGGAAGACTCGTGCAGTTTTTTCAAAATGTTGAAAAATGTCCACGAGAGCCCCGAGTACCTACGAGCGACCATTACCGTAAATCTCCGAGTTCCAATCGGGGAAAACTCGGGAGAGCTCTTGAATGAACTCGTACAGTGGGACAGGGCTTTTAGTTGGCCTGCAATTGGTTTTGTGTCTCGACACTCGGTAAATGCAGGGTTGTGTTTTGGATGATGGGTAGAAGTGCCTGTCAGTGGCTGGGACAGTGGCAGATGTGGCGTGTTAACAGTGGATAATGTGGATATTGAAAGCACTCTCCCTCGACCCTGTGACACTGCCCTCACTCCTCCACACAATCTGTCCTCAATCTGCCCTCTGCTCCAAGCATTTGCTTCCACCAACACAGAGCAGGCAGCTCGACAATCTGGAACCCTCCCCAACAAGTGTCCCACTAGTGTATTGTGACGTGGCAGCATCTGCATGTCCACTGCAGAGAGAACGTCTACGCCAGTCATAGAAAGATAGAAATAGGTGCAGGAATCGGCCGTTCAGCCCTATGAGCCAGCACTGCCATTCAATGGCTGATCATCCAAAATTGTACCCCATTCCTGCTTTCTCCCCATATCCCTTGATTCCGTTAGCCCTTAGAGCTGTATCCAACTCTCTCTTGAATACATCCAGTGAATCGGCCTCCACTGCCTTCTGTGGCAGAGAATTCCACAGATTCACAACTCTCTGGGTGAAAAATGTTTTTCCTCATCTCAGTCCTAAATGGCCTCAGTCCTCTTCATGACCTTGTGTAACGATTTTAAAGATGTGTTGAGATTTGCCACTGTTTAAAATCAAATCTGTTGCCACATATTTAATTCATGCATTGTCATGTGTGGCAAAATGCAAGTAAATGATGACAAGTGTAGAAGGGGGGGGGGGGGGGGGGGGGGGGTGAGGGAGGGCTAGGGGGAGAAAACGAAGGTTTAATTAGGGGTTACTTTAAATTAGAGAACTCAACATTCAATTGACAATAGACAATAGGTGCAGGAGTAGGCCATTCGAGCCAGCACCGCCATTCAATGTGATCATGGCTGATCATCCCCATTCCTGCCTTCTCCCCATATCCCCTGACTCCGCTATTTTTAAGAGCCCTATCTAGCTCTCTCTTGAAAGCATCCAGAGAACCTGCCTCCACCGCCCTCTGAGGCAGAGATTTCCACAGACTCACCACTCTGTGAGAAAAAGTGTTTCCTCGTCTCCGTTCTAAACGGCTTATTCCTTATTCTTAAACTGTGGCCCCTGATTCTGGACTACTCCAACATCGGGAACATGTTTCCTGCCTCTAGCTTGTCCAAGCCCTTAACAACTTATATGTTTCAATGAGATATCCTCTCATCCTTTTAAACTCCAGAGTGTACAAGCCCAGCTGCTCCATTCTCTCAGCATATGACAGTCCCGCCATCCCGGGAATTAACCTTGTAAATCTACGCTGCACCCCCTCAATAGCAAGAATGTCCTTCCTCAAATTAGGGGACCAAAACTGCACACAATACTCCAGGTGTGGTCTCACTAGGGCTCTGTACAACTGCAGAAGGACCTCTTTGCCCCTATATTCGATTCCTCTTGTGAAAAAGGCCAACATGCCATTCGCTTTCTTCACTGCCTGCTGTACCTGCATGCTTACTTTCATAGACTGATGAACAAGGACCCACAGATCCCGTTGTACTTTTCCTTTTCCCAACTTGACGCCATTTAGATAGTAGTTCATACCGTTGGGTTGTAAACTACCTAAGCAGAATAATAGGTACTGAAGAAGGGTCTTTGACCTGAAACGTCACCTATCCATGTTCTCCAGAGATGCAGCCTGAGGAACGGCAGACTTTGTGTTCCTTTGTGTATTAACCAGCATCTGCCGTTTCGTGTTTCTACAGTGCAAAACCAGTTTAGCTTAGTTTAGTTTAATTTAGAGACATAGCAGGGAAACAGATCCTTCCTTGAAGGCAACGTTTCGGGCCCCCGATGTATAGGAGTCCACACCTGGAACAAGTGGATAACAGTAGTAGGTTGGAGTAAGGTAGGTGAAGTGACCCTCTCGAGCCTCTGCCCTCACTTGGAAAGAAAGACTTGTTGGGTCCTCTTTGGGTCCCTGGTGTGGAGGTGTGGGGGGGGGGAGGAAAGGGATAAAGGTTGTTGCAATCTCCTGCGGGGGGGGTTTTGCAGGAGAAAGTACCTTGGGGGGAGGGGGTGGTTTGTTGGGTGGGAAAGGGACGAGTTGACCAGGGGAGTTGCGGACTCTATGGAATGCAGAAAGTGAGGAGATGGGAAATGTGTCGCCTGTAGTGGTCATCCAAATAGTTGGAGGTGGTGGGCGAAATGTTGTCGGAAGGAGGATTTATTGTGCTGCTGATAAGACAGCTGATGGTGTGGGAAAAGGT